>NW_025225145.1:0-10671 GCF_018294505.1 Triticum aestivum | reverse complement strand
CCTCAAACCGGGACTAAAGATTAGACCTTTAGTCCCGGTTTGAGGCACGAACCGGGACTAATGGGGTTGAGACCTTTAGTCCCGGTTCGTGCCACGAACCGGTACTAAAGATCCCATTTTCAAACTCTACCCCCCCCCCATCGCCTTTTCAGTGTTTTAAAAAATAAAAGAAAATGATGGAAATGTCAAAAAAATAAAAGAAAATAAGTTTCCCATGTGATATGTGGTCTAGTTGTTGGAAAAATTTGCAAATGTGAATTTTGACTTTATTTGCAAAATCTGTCTGAAATTTGTAAAAATGGGCATAACTTTTGCATATTAACTCGGATGAAAAAGTTTTTTATATGAAAAATCATCTACTCGAAAAGTTACATCCGAATTTAACCGGGGGAACCCCATTAAACATTTTCAAAATCCTCAAAAACCTAACAGAAAAAAAGTTACGGGGCTTTTAATATCTAGAGTGGAAAAAATCAAAAAAAATTCAAACAATGGGCAAACTGTGGTCAAACAATGGTCAAACTGCAAAATCTCTAGAATATTAGTGTTACTAAAAAAATACTTCCAGTTATTTCAATTTTGGTCAAATCTGATCAAATTGTGGTCAAACAATGGTCAAACTAATTATTCAAGAAATATTAGTGTTACTAAATAATTATTTTTTAAAAAACAATAGTTTCAAACTCAAACAGTGAAATGTGTCACTTCATGCTCAAGCAAAATTCCTGAAGGTTAATAGGATTGACATCTTACTATTGTCAGGAAAACAACAAGTGCTGACTTGGAGCGAGGGAGAATAGAACCTGGAAGTTAAGCATGCTTAGGCTGGGGGAGTGGGAGGATGGGTGGCCGTTCGGGAAGTTAGATGATTTGTAATGATTAGGGGTGATTAGAGGATAAATTAAGAAGTGATGAGTGGTGGTGATTACAGACTAGAGGTTAAAATAATTCAGAAATTTGAAAATCAAAAAAATTTCAAAAAAATAATTTCAATTTTTTTTCAAAAAAATCATAAAATTTCCTTTAGTCCCGGTTGGTGTTCTAAAGGTGGAGCTCCATGTGGCCGAGCCCTTTAGTCCCGGTTCTGGATTGAACCGGGACTAAAGGGCCAGGGCATTAGTACCGACCCTTTAGTCCCGGTTCATGAACCGGGACTAAAGGCCCTCACCAACCGGGACAATAGGCCCCTTTTCTACTAGTGGCTGCCGGCGGACTCCACAACACGCCTCGCGTTCATGGCCAATGCTCGAAGCAGCTGAATGATGCCGCCACTAGCAGACGGCTACTTCGGCGACGCGATAATAAATATAAGCGTTGTCGAAGATGCAATGAGCATCGCCTCTGGCGACCTGGCCTATGTCGCAAGTTGTATCAAAGAAACCATAGGTCGGGTGGATGATCGGCTGGTGCATTCGGCGGTTGACTATGTCGAGCTAGCGTTAGTAGAGAGGGACAATCGCCGTACCCCTGCGACTGGTAACTTGCCGGTGACGGACATTAGAGTGGTCAGCTGTCTTGGCTTGCCTTTGTATGATTTGGATTTCGGCTGGGGAAAGCCATTGGCTATGTTGCGTGCATAATCAAGCCGCGGAGGTCTTGTGCACCTGATCAACAGCACGCAGGGGGATGGCGGCGTGCACCTAGTCATCTATACAGAGGCTTCTATACTCAAGGAGTTCAACCGTTTGTTTTATGCCATCTTCGACGGCATGCTGCATTCCAAGTTCTAGTTGGCGGGCTAGTGTTCCATGCACTTCCATTTTATTTATTTTAATATCTCTAGTCGTATGTGCCTTAATTGTTTTTGTCTACTAGAATAATGCTCGTGCGTTGGAACGGGATATAAATCTTCTAGTACATCGGCTTGTAATTTACCTGTCTATAATAATGCGATTGTGTAAATAAATGATCGTCAAAATCTGCCCTTGAATTATCTTATATTTTTATCCAAAGATTGGTAAGTAAATTAAAATGGAACTGGTTCAGGATGTAAGTAAATTAAGTTGATTTATTGTCATGCAAGGAAGGTTGGTCGAAGGGATGGTGTGAAGAAAGGTGAAATGAAAACCTTCCGTTCTTTTTAAGTAGTAGAGAAGTGTATGCCGAGGTTCAGTTAGTCCAGATCTAATAATATGTATGTTTTTGAGAGTATTGGAGACACGCATGGACAATTGTATAGCTAAGCAGGCAGATAAGCAGCAAAATATCGCATTTCACAAGCATGTTTTGACTTGTAATCGATCAGTAGTCTCCAATCCTAAAAAGGAATGTATATGAATTTGATATACATCAGCAATCTCCAACCCTCAAGATGTGATCATGGCATCAATGATTTTTCTTTAGATGACACCAGAACCAGACCAAATTGAAGGTAAACAGAAGTAGTTGATGCCGATACCAAATTTCATCATTTCCCTTCTTTCCTTTGAGCTGAGTGTCTCGTGTTGTTGGAAATAGGACACATGGTTTGGCGGCCCATCTCTATCTGAATCATTCGATAACTTTAGTGCAACAAGTTATCACCTACAAACGTAAATATATGAAAAGCTTGGATGTGTTACAAGTTGACTTGAAGAACGTCCCTTTCTCTCGGATCACGATGTCCCCTTCCCTTGTCTTTTCTCTACCTTGCGTTGGATCTCGTTCTCTCAAAGAAATACGCGGTTTATATTCTTCCCAGGATCTTCTTCTTATTCAGCTTCACATACTTCCTTAGCCTGCTCAACCAATGATTTCAGTACTTCTTTTTTCAAGGTCCTAACATCATTGGCTTTCAACATAGCTTTGTAGACTCGCAAGCAAGCAATCTTATTCAGCTCAACTTCATATGCATCTGCATAATTCACCAACCTTAATACCTCATCTTTTGAAATCTGAAAGAAAAATGATTTGGACTGAGTGACAAGTTGGCAAGAAATGGGAATAAACAAAACAACATGCAGCTGGGAACACATTCACAAAATACTATGTACAATTTACCTCACAAGAATCGCACAATTCAGGCCTCCATATCATCTTCAGAGCTGTTGCAATTTTCTGTAAGCTCCAACCCTCACAGTTGATGCCAGACACATCCTTAATGAGGTCACCTGCATTGCGCAAGGCTCTAGAATAATCCTTCTCAACAGCATCACACGCAAACAAGGCGGAAGCCGCCGCAATGATTTGCTGCTGGTTGACCTGCATACAAGGAGGATTGTTTCATCACTAAAGCAAAGATGCAAAGCATAACTTTTTCTATGGAAGTTGCATCCAAAACTTTGGTCCGTCAACATGAAGGATGTTAAACGAAGCAAGCTATATATCGCACAGTGTAACACCAAATGACAGGGAGCTATAAAGCAAAAAAGCATGGCAACTAGTTAATTAACTCACCATCTCTGATTTGACCTTACAGCCATAAGAGCATGGTTAATAATATAGCCAACTGCTGGCTATATGATGTTGCAACGTCATACATAGCCAAGCTTATAGCCGGCAAGTACAATAGCTGGATATAAATATGTACTACTTTGTTGATACATGGCCCACCTTACTCTTTCACAAAGTGCCTAGGAGCACGTGCTGCAGCCAGCTGTTAACTAGTAGCCCGCTTCTTTTCTCTCTCCTCTTCTCTCTCTTCCAACTAAACAAAAATATAATATTTAATGTCTTACAGCCCGCCTACATCACCTTATTGTACTTGCTCTAACGACGCAAGACATTTAGCAGTCCTAGACTCATCGGGAGGTGGTCCTCTCTAGCCAGCTGTGATTTTTCTCCAGGCACTAAACCTTTCATGAAATTTTGAACCCCCTACATTAACTCCATCACGGCTGTAGTATACAGGCAGGTTATTTTCTGGAAGAAGTCCCAGCAAATATGGCGATCAGAGTTGTACAACAAGTATAGGAAAACCAGCAGCTTATACTCACCAATCTCTCTTCAATGATTTTCTTATATTCAAGTTTTCCAACAGCAATTTTCTGCCCAGGGAAGCGGCAATTCTTGATCATCTTAGTAAGCCTTTTATCGACGCCAGTAGTTTGATTAATGGCGCTGGACTTGTCCTCAAAAGTTCAAAACTCTTGCAACCAAACACTCTGATGAGAGTGGATTTTCAGCACCCGGGTGCCTAGGCACCCCCTTATCAGCACCGTTGGTACAGGTTCTAGCGTTTAGGGATATGTGCCGTGTACTATAGCAAACAACTACTTAACAGACCTACTAATTGTTAACCGAGGGAATCTGGACATGACATGTCGGCCACTGGTAAAGAAACCACATCTTTCTCTTTTCCTCACGCAACACATCTCTCCATTCTATATTTCTATTCTGTCTCTCACAGCACCTCTCTCTCTTCCTTTTCTCTCTGACACACAACACCTCTCTCTCTCTTCCTTTACTCTCTCACACACAACACCTCTCATAACGAAGATTATTTTTCTCTCTTTGCTCTCTCTCTCTCTATCTCACTTAAATCCCAGTCGAAACATCCTAAAAACCATCTCCCTCTCTCCTCACTCTTTCTAAACATCCTAAACATCTTAAATTCCAGAAAAATGCTTACTAGAAAACTTACTCTCTTTCTCTGTCCTCACCTTTCTCTTTCTCACATGGTACATCCCATGCACATTATCACAAACTGGCCAGGAACAACACCTAGACCCATGGAGAATGCAGAGTAGCCTGCGAGGCCCTACCCCATCCACTTTGTGATACGACCAAAGGGCGCATGCACCGTCCTGTCATTTCAACCTCCTGCTAGGCCTACTCCTGCCAAGCCTACTTCTACATGCTACTCCCTCCCTCCCGTCGCTGTTTGCCTCTTTAAAAAGGCCTGACTAATTACGCTGCACCTGCAATATAACTGCAGTTCTATAGTGGCTCGCACGGATCATAATACAGTTGGACGGATAAGATTATAGGGTGCCGGGACACCCAGGTGCTGTCGCACCTTTCCGAATAAACAAGGAAGAGCATGTTCAGGGCAAAAAGAAACGATTCATGGCATATCTCTCACTCAGATATAGAGGGGGAAGTACCACTTAGAAATTTTATTACTATGTTTTACAAAGACCTTTTTGGGCCTTCAGCTGAAACTAATTTTCAATTGGACGAATCTGTTACTCATGACATTACTCAAGTAACAGAAGCGGAAAATGAATTCCTAACCTCTACGTTTTCTAAGGAGGAAATTCGAGCTGTTGTGTTTCAGATGGAACACAACAAGGCACCGGGACCGGATGACTTTCCCGCAGAGTTCTATCAATGCTTTTGAGATGTGATTAAGGCAGACTTGGTTCAGTTGTTTAACCAACTGCATTCTGAGGACCTTGATATTTCTCGTTCAAACTTTGGAAAAATTATCCTATTGCCTAAGATTAGGAGGCTAGTCGTATTCAACAATATCGACCGATTTGTCTCCTGAATGTAAGTTTTAAATTTTTTACGAAGGTAGCGACTAATCGATTGAATGGTGTAGCACTACAAGAAATATGTCAATTTATGACCTTCTGTCAGTGACCCTCGAAGAATTGGTCATAAATCTATGACCATTTCAGATCAATTGGTCAAAAGCTGTTCGAGGGGCTCTAAACCCTAAACCATTGCGACCATTTTGGTCAGAAAGGTCGTTATTTCCTTACATGAAATGGTCATAAAGCAAACAGTGCTAGTCCGCTGCCTTATTTCTAGTTGTTAACGACCAATATAGATGGTCATAGCCTTGTAAATTATGGTGGGTTGCTATGACTAGGCGCCACCTCATCAGTTTTGCCTATGTGTCATGTCCATGTGGCAGTTTTTACCCTAGGTTGTGTAGCAACCTATATTTCTGTCATTCCCAAAATTCCCAAAAAAATCTCATAAGTTCTTTGGGTCATATCTTCGTCAAATATGTAAAAACCTTCCTTGCCTAGTTTAAAAATAATTCAAAAATATTCATTTTCCTATTCTGTTCAGAACAACAGTTTGTGAAGGAAGTACCACTTTGGCATCTCCAAATAGTATCCATTTTCTACAGTGCTTTCCTATGCCCAAATAACCATCCTCCACCAAATGCCAGCTCAATCCATTCATTATTTTGAGCTGAGCTTCAACATTCATAGTTATGTCCAATGTGGTAGCTTGCAAAGCAAGTACCACCTAGGCTCCTCCTTTTGAGCTAAAAAATTTGTGAAGACGGTCTTCTTAGTAACTGATCATCCTCAGCCAAAACTCACGCCCATTAGCCATGTACATTTCCCGTACCGCTAATCAAACACTTGGCTGCTAATTCATGTTTGAGCATCGATCGGTCTCCTCGTGAGAATCTTATGTTGTAATTTTATTCCTAGCACCTACCTGGGGAGTGCCCAACCCACTAGACATGCGTAGGCCGCCCAGAACACATGGAAACACCACGGTCACGCGGTGACCACGCAGCGGGCAAGCGAGTTTACACGCTCTAGAGTTGGGGCCCTCGGCCACCGTCCAGACCTCGATGAATCGCCACCAAACCATGTATTTATGATTAAATAGGTACTTATGTAACTAGAAATGATTTTTGGAAAAAATAAATAGCAAACTATGAGGCAGCAACAGTTCAAATTTGCCCCGCTTCCACCTGAATCAGCGGAAATTTGTCTTTTTCACGAGAGGTGGATCAAAACTTTTTACACCCAACCATTTTGTCAATTGTGCATTAAATATGTCCTAATATTTTATATGGTAGGTCCTTCACAAAAAACCCTCCTTTCGGGCACTCGAAAAATGGAAAATGGTTTTTTCATCCAAAGAAAATGAAAACTTCCTTAGGCAACATTGTTTGCCATTCCAATATGCACCCTTGTGCACAATATGAGATCATTTGAACAAACTATGCCATGAATGTGGCCATAAGATTGATCATTTGGCTTGGAAGCCATCGATCTCCACACGTGATAGCTCGTTTCTGAGAACACTTTTTTAAAATAATTGTAGTATTACAAGTTTGTTATTTTTCCTGAAAACTTGGTCACATATGATTACACAATGCGAAGGTTTCCCAATTTTTTTGATTTTTTTTGAATTTTTTATGCCCGTTTCAAAATGCGGTCAAAACAGCGGGAATGACCGTTCCTAGCTAGTGGTTGAATCTTGGAATTTTTTTGGTGTTCCTCTAATTAAATAGGTACTTATCTACCTAGAAATGATTTTTGGAAAAAATAAATAGCAAACTATGAGGCAGCTGCAGTTCAAATTTGACCCGCTTCCAACTGAATCGGAGGAAATTTGTCTTTTTCACCAGAGGTGGATCAAAACTTTTGACACCCAACCATTTTGTCCATTGTGCATTAAATATGTCCTAATATTTTATAAAAATGATTTGGTACAATTTTGCAACAAATATATGGTAGGTCCTTCAAAAAAACCCTCATTTCGGGCACTCGAAAAATGGAAAATGAATTTTCCGTGCAAAGAAAATGAAAACTCCCTTTGGCAACATTGTTTGGAATTCCAAGATGCACCATTGTGCACAATATGAGATCATTTGAACAAACTATGCCATGAATATGGCCATTAGATTGATCATTTGGCTTGAAAGCCATTGATCTCCATACATGATAGCTCGTTTCTCAGAACACTTTTTTAAAATAATTGCCGAATTACAAGTTTGTTATTTTTCCTGGGAACTTCGCCACATATATGACACAATGCGAAGGTTTCCCAATTTTTTTGATTTTTTTAAATTTTTTATGCCCGTTTCAAAATGCGGTCAAAACAGCGGGAATGGCCGTTCCTAGCTAGTGGTTGAATCTTGGATTTTTTTGGTGTTTCTCTGATTAAATAGATACTTTTGTATCTAGAAATGATTTTTGAAAAAAATAAATAGCAAACTATAAGGCAGTCGCAGTTCAAATTTGACCCGCTTCTAGCTGAATCAACGGAAATTTGTCTTTTTCATCAGAGGTGGATCAAAACTTTTTACACCCAACCATTTGGTCAATTGTGCATTAAATATGGCCTAGTATTTTATAAAAATGATTTGGTCCAATTTTGCAACAATTATTTGATAGGTTCTTCACAAAAAAACCTCATTTGGGGCACTCGAAAAATGGAAAATGATTTTTTCTTCCAAAGAAAATGAAAATTCCCTCAGACAACATTGTTTGCCATTCCAATATGCACCCTTGTGCACAATATGAGACCATTTTTTGATTTTTTTCATGTGTAAAAGTAGAAGAAAAACAAAAAGAAAAGCACAATTATGTGTGCTCTATTCTCATTCGTGGGTTTAGTTGTCACATGGATCGATGACATGGCGCCCATCCATCCGTCCAACTCTCCACCTCTCCATCCAGCCATCCATCCGCAGCCCAAACCCTAACCCGCACCCGCATTCTCCTCCCTCAGCTCCTCGCCGCCGCCACCTCCTCCTAGATCTCCCTCTCCCCGGCCCATACCTCCTTCTCTCTGCTATCCCAACCCCGCCGCCGGCCTCCCCCCATCCCATCTGCCGACGACCTCCTCATCACCCCCAGCGCCGACCATCCTCCCTTCCAACACCCCTCCTGTCCGAGTCGCCCCCTCGCGACCAAATCTCGCAAGCCAATTCCCCTCCCCTCCCCATACCCCCACGCGCGCGATCTAGGCGGAGATGGACACCGCCGCCACCATCGCCCTCCATCCCCACCGTTGACGGCCACCACCTCCTCGAGTAGGCGAGGCGGATTGGCGGCCTTGGCCATGCCGATCTAGCGGACACAGCCTCGATCCGGAGGGAGGGATTTGGCAGCCATGGTGATGGGGGTCGCCTCCCTCCTCCCTCCCCTCGACGCCCTCCGTGGTGATGGCTCCGTTCCCTCGACGCCCGACGGTCATCCTCCCTTAGGCCACCCGCCCAACTTTGTCCTCCCGCAGCAACTCACCCACCCCTCCTCCTCCTCCTCCTCCCCGACACGCCTCTTCTCGTCGTCATCCACAGGTACGTCTGAACCGCCTCCTCCTCCCGCCGATCCTTTTTCGCTTCCCCGTGGCCCTCGACCGGCACTGGTGGTCGTCGTTGGCTGATGGATAGCTCGTTTCCTGGCTACCGCAGGCGATTCCAACATGGTGGTCGTCGGCTCCGCGGACACCTTCGAGGACATCCATGCCAAGGTGCAAGGTGCGGCGCCGATCCCCTCCCTTCTCGCCCTAGCTTTTCTACCGATTCTTCACACTATTGTTGACAGTACTATGCGTGCGCAAGTTTCCCTCTCACGTGTGTTGCCTTTTGCAGTGGAGAAGCTCCCCGCCGTCTTCTACATGGCTGTCTGGTGTGGGTCGTGTAAGTGCCGTCTCCGTGCCATGAATTGGGATTCCAGTGTGTGACTGGAGAGAGCTACTATTCTGTTGTTTGGTGTTGCAGGTCGGGCGATGGCACCTGTGATCGAGAAGATGAGCAGGCAGTACCCCAAGATACCCGTGTACAAGGTGGACATCGACATGGTGATTAGGGACTGTTTGACAACACATCATCCTCTATTTTTACACGCAGTTGTAGAAGAAAATACTTTTACTTATTGCAAGTCGCGACTGTCATGCATATGTTATGAATTCAGAAACTATAACATGTTTTTTTGCCATGGTGGAGTAAACTGAACAATTAAGTTGCTAGTTCAGTATGTGAGTTGCATCATGAGATGCTGCTGATAAGAGGGAGGCACTCTCTCCGTTGTATTTTCTGTTTATTGTCTTTAGTTAATGCGTCCCCATGTCTTGGTGGGTAATCAGTATCATGTCCATGTTGATGTCATGTGATGCTGCTGATAAGTCTGAAATTTTGCGTGCCCAAAATCTAGGCGTCCTAGTTTAATTGGGAAGCACTTACTGGCGTTGTAGCTACGCTTCTGGTTGTTGCGAGAAAATCCTCGCTTCTGGGTGCGAGAAAATGGTCTTGCAGTCTTAATTTTTTGATCCAGTGGATTAGGGTCAGATATCGTGCCATGTTGTGATGTTTGCTTATTAGGTATGTGCATTGATCTATTCTTGCTAGATGTGCAGCAACGAATTGAGAGATATGATACTGATTCCTTTCTTGTTCAGTGTAAATTTATTACATAAACATGTGGAGGGCACTATGACTGTAGCAGAGTTGGTGATATGATACTGATTCCTTTCTTGTTCAATGTAAATTTAGTTTGAGGAGAGTTGGTGATAAACACTTACAAGTTCATGAATAACTAAGCAACTGTCATGATGAAAAAACACTTCCTGTTGTAGATTATTAATCTTAATGTCCATGAGTATAGTACGACTCCATATTTGGCAACCACATGTCACAAGAACACCTTGAGACCGCTATTCGCTAAATACCTGTTACTTTTGTTATTCCTTGTTCTATCTTGTTCTATCATATTCTGCCATGTCCTTTTCTAATTGGGGAAAAGCAATAATCCTGTTTGGCTTTTGCTCAAGCGAATTTTTATGTACGTACTATTTTCCCCCTGATCAAGTAGTTGATTGATTTGAATATACACATATGATGCAGCACCGGACATGAAGTACATCACAAGGGTCAAGGATTAGGAAGGCTACCTTGCCATGGCAACTCGTCAACAAGGCCAACGGAGAGGCTATCTATGCTTTTGACAGCTTGAAGTACATAAGCGCTGAGCTGTGGCAGGTTATTGCTATGAAGTTCAGTGACTTGCACATCGCTGCATTATGTTCCTTTTACTTCCAGAGCTA
>NW_025225144.1:0-13673 GCF_018294505.1 Triticum aestivum | reverse complement strand
TGGCTAACATACGCAAATAAGAGCGAGAAGAGAAGCAACACAACGGTCGAGAAGCTAGAAGTGATCCTGAAACTTCTTACGTTCAAGCATTACGCAAGAACCATGTTCACTTCCCGGACTCCGCCGAAAAGAGACCCTCATGGCTACACACGCAGTTGATGCATTTTAATTAAGTTAAGTGTCAAGTTCTCTACAACCAGACATTAACAAATTCCCATCTGCCACATAACCGCGGGCACGACTTTCGAAAGTTTATACCCTGCAGGGGTGTCCCAACTTAGCCCATCACAAGCTCTCACGATCAACGAAGGATATTCCTTCTCCCAGGAAGACCCGATCATACTCGGAATCCCGGTTACAAGACATTTCGACAATGGTAAAACAAGACCAGCAAGACCGCCCGGATGTGCCGAAAAATCCCGATAGGAGCTACACATATCTCGTTCTCAGGGCACACCGGATGAACACTACGTACTACTAAAACCAACCCTCAAGTTTCCCCGAGGTGGCGCTGCAAGTGGCTTTGCTTTGAACCAACACTCAGAGGAGCACTGCCCCCCCCCCCGGGGGGGGGGGAGGGGGGTTAAAATAAAGATGACCCTCGGGCTCCGAAAACCCAAGGAAAAAAGGCTTAGGTTTTTAGGAAAATGTAAAACCAAGGTTGGGCCTTTCTGGAGGAGTTTTATTCAAAGCGAATTGTTAAGGGGTTCCCATAACACCCAACCGCGTAAGGAACACGAAATCAAGGAACATAACACCGGTATGACAGAAACTAGGGCGACAAGAGTGGAACAAAACGCCAGGCATAAGGCTGAGCCTTCCACCCTTTACCAAGTATATAGATGCATTAATTAAAATAAGAGATGTTGTGATATCCCAACTATAATGCCCCGAGACCGATGTGCCAGGTGTCTTTCAGTTATTCGCTGTTGTTGCCATGTCATTCGCTTGCGTGTTGCATCTTGTCATTTCATCATCCGCATTGCATCATCATGTTTTCAAAACTTGCATCCGTCCGGGTTCCCCAGTTCTCTCCGTTGTCCGTTCTGAGCCCAACCACACTTGCACACGCCCACGGCATGTCCGAAATAGTATTTTATAAGTGGCCGAAAAATGTTCTCAGAATGGGATGAGAGTTGACGTGTGGTCTTATTATAGTGTAGATAGACCTCCTGTCAAGTTTCATCGCATTCGGAGCTCGTTTGATGCCCCAACCGTTAACTATAGCGACAATATAGTCGGTCAAATCGTCGGACGTTTTCGGTCTCCAGAAACAGTCGCCGGGTCTCTCTCTTTTCTCTTCTCTCAGCCTGAGGCCTTCTGCACAACCCACTACCTCTCACTGTCAGGCCCTACCTAACCTCTCTCGTCAGCCCGCGGCCCTCCTCGCGCGCGTCCAAAAATTGTCCCGGACCCGACCCGAGCAGTCGTCACCGTGGTGTCCGGATCATCCCGAAACATCTACAAAACGTCACCGTTTTCTTATTTGGTATCCCTAGCTATTTTTTCGCGACCGTCTGAATAAGATCGGAGGGACCAAATGCCCCTATCCAAAAATCCACTTGTTATATATATATCAGATCAAACCCTAAAAATCCCCCCCTTGTCCCATGCCTCCGCCGCCGCTAGCCCACTGTCTACTCCTTGTGTTCCCCGCCGAGCCAATCACCTTCTCTCCCACATGCTTTTGCTCTTCTCTGAACCAAAACTGTTGTTTCTTTCTCTTACCCCGCTGTTGTTCTCTCCCTCTATTAATCTTGATGCAGATTGTCTTCAACTCGCCCCTGCTGATCTTCTCCATCACCTACACCATCTACAGCTACAAGCCTAAAGATTGACCAGGAATTAATCTCTGAATCTCTCTCTTCTCTTGCTACTGTACTCTGAATTTTTGTATTGTTCTACTAAGTTGTTTGTTCAGTTTCAGATTTGTGCTTGTAGTGTTAAATCTGTCATATGTGAATTGTTCTGGGGCATGTGACTCCCTATTCTTGTATGAGTTAATTAGTTAAATTGGTCACTTGAGTACTGCACTTGTTGTGTAGTCGTGTTGGTTCAATTTGTAGTTACTGTGTTGCTCAAGTACCTGTGATATATGAATATGTGCATTTGAATGCGATGTGAAACAATTGTATTATGTCCATAATCTTGTTTCTTCCCTGTGTCTTGTACGTACTAGTTATATATACGTATATGTGTTCTAGTATTATCGTTTCCCTTTGGTCATTTTGGTATGCTTGTGTCAGTGCTTACATTCTCAAGTAAATCGATAATACCAAAAAGGAGTATAATCTGAATGTACCTTTGCTTGATTTCATTTTCCTTATCGATGGTTTTCCAGAACTGTCTTAGATAGTTTATGTTATTAGTTTCCTGCAATCCTCTTTTAAAATTGTGTTACCTAGATTTAGGCGAGCATGGTCATCGATTTGCCTAGTCCCTGAGGATAATACGGCACTCGCAGTTCGGGCGAAATATCCCGTTGTACCTACAATCGATCAGAATGAAAACACGAATCTCCTGAGATATCTTTAGCATTCCAGAAAAAATGAATAGCTTGAGGTGAATAATTAGTTGGTGCACCGGAACGAGAAAACATTTGAAATAAGGAAAGAGATATAATCAACACCGAAAGCTTGAATTTGAATCCACCGAAGAAGAAAAAGAATGAAGAATGACGAACTTGAAGCTCCGTTAGAATCTTTCTGAGAATCACCAGATAAGAATATTGAAGAAAAAGAATGGAGAGACTTCCCATCAATAAAAGGATACTTGAGTAAGAAATCTGAGTCCTTGAAGCAAAAGGGTGGGAGGGCGGGAAAACAAAGGCAACTTGGGGACAGATGAAACGAACAATGTTGGGAAAACCGAGAGGTGATCTTGCGGATGTTGAAATGATCGAATCCACTTGAAGAGAAACACGCCGGTTGAAAAGGATTGACATGGCAATCTCAATTATCATGAGGTTTGGTATTCACATAGCAATATGAGAGTACCGCTTAGGAAAGGTATGGAATCAACACTTGACATGAAGCAACTCGAATATCACAACTCAAAACAAAACAAAGGATTTGGCTTGCAGAATAAGCTGGAAACAAACATATAATAGACCCCATATCGTATCATGTGTCTGTCAGAAAGATATCATACGAGATACTTGAATTCCCACTTATAAACTCCCAAAACTTTCTGGTTATGCAATCAGGTGTTGGGGATATAGGGGAATCATAATATCTCACCCAAACTAACAATTCCTACATCCAGCTGTATCCACCCTTCAACACATAACCAAAAAACCTTCGGAAATCGTTTATCTCAACCTTGGAAAAGTATCCGTTATACGAGTTATGTCAATACACCCGAATTCCCGCCCCAATACTAGGTGGCGTCGAGGTTATCTCACCAACAACTACATAAAAGAGATTTTCGATGTCCGCGAACTCAGGTATTCCAGAACTGCAACGATAAAATAGTGACGACAACACCTCAGAGCTCAACTCCCTGGGACACTGCCACAACCCCTAAATGTCAGGAGGTACCAAGAACAATGTTCTCGTCACAAAACCATCGAAACGATTTCAAGATACCCGCGTGATTCTAAAAAAATTCATGAAATTTGAGGAGGGAAGAGTCAAAACTTCTTTGTCAGGAGGTCTACCAGAGCGACGAAGGGATTGAGGAGTAAAAAGAATCCCACTCTCCGATATATATAATCCTAATACTCAAAACATTTTGTTCTAGACTCAACAACGTCAGTGATCGATCAAGCAGGGGGGCTCCTAAGTCGGGGATGACTCTGATTACCAACTTGTAACACCCACAATGCGGCTATATATCCCACGTGTCGGGGCACGACTTAGAGGCACAGCCGCATGGTAGGTTTGTCGCAAGAGGGGTAATCTTCACACAATCCCATGTACTGAATAAGAAAGGGATAACGAGTAGGCTTACAATCGCCACTTCACACAATACATGAATAAATCATACATCATCCAAATACACTCAAAGGTCCGACTACGGAACCAAAATAAAAGAAGACAACCCCAAAAGCTAGATCCCCGATTGTCCCAACTGGGCTCCACTACTGTCGGGGGGATGGACCCCGGGCAGGCAACGGAACCCGGGTACTCTTCAAAAAACAACGGGGTTGGCACCGCCCCTCAATACCGGCACGCGCTTGGCCGGGTCGCTCGACCCGGCCAAGCCCTGCAAGCCGGCCAGACTAGCCGACCTGGCAAGACACGTCGATTCGGCCCCAACAACTAGCGCAAGACAGCCGAACCAGGCACGACCAAAGCCTCCTCGACAAGCCAGCGCCACCCGTGGCATGCTACGCAATCCAGCCACGGGTCAACTCCCATCCCATCCAGGCCGTATGATGGGGATGAGACTTCAATCAACGATGACCGAGGAAACAGTGCCCCGCCCATGCCTCTGGTCAGCAGGAACGTGGCAACAGTGCCCCTCACCTACCCGCTGACCAGGGCCGGCATGGCTACAGTGCCCCCGCCCTGACCGCCGACGACAGCAAGCGGCAACCTAACGGAGAGCACTATACGCGACTCAACTCGGCCACGCCCTAAGGATCAACAATACGGCACACAGTCCCCCTAGGCATGCGGGGCCCGCACCTAGGGGAACCCGGCGAACCACAAGCCCTCAGCGGGACCCAGCCTGGGTCCCCGGACACCGACAATACGGACCCACCAACTTGTAACATTACCATTGTACCCCCGGGGGGTTGGACTATAAAACCCCCTGGGAGCCCACGATCATACGGGGGGCGAGCGAGAGGGCAAGTAGAAAACACATACGAGAGAAAAGCAAGTAAGCATAGGACTAGCTACAAAACAGCAACACCGGAGAGAAGGAGCATCCCAAGCCTTGGCCAGCTTCCTTCCTCCCGCGTATAGCTCCAGGAGCAACATTGTACTATCGATCATCCAACTACAATCGGCGGGACTAGGGGTATTATCTGTCCGGAGAGCCTCGAACCTGGGTATGTCTGGCGTCCCGCGCCCGCTCATGCCAACCCCGCCTCTGGAGTCCACTAGAGCCCTCGTGCCTCCTCCTCTCTTTAGCCTCCCTTGGCATCTGTCGTGCGCCCACCACGACAGTTGGCACCCATCGTGGGGCGGCTCGAGGAGCTCGCCGGGAGCATGCTTTAGACGGGGCCCTTCTCCTACACCGATGAGTCCATCACGCTGGCGGACGACGTCGTCAGCGCGCTTGCCGCCTCCTTCGCCCCGATGCGTTCGCGACCGACGAGTACCCCAGCGAGGTGCTCATCTACTCCAACTCTCCCCTCTCCCTCGGCGGCGACGTTTCCACCGGGGCAATGGACGTCCATATGGAGGTATTCGTCACCAGCGACGGTGCCTCCTCCTCGTCGAGCAAGACGAGGAAGGCTACCAAAGCCAGGGCCGCAGCGGAACAGATCGAGCCGTCTGATCCGTTGCGCGCCGCGATGCAGAGCCTCTGCATCCCCATCGGCACTGACGTCGACGCCACCAACGTTGCTGAGGCCCGAACCCAGCTTGAGGAAAGGCGCCAGCAGATGCTGGACCTGTCCGAGACGCTCGCGACCACTCAGCATCGCCTGGACGCCGCTCAGTTGGAGCGTGATGCCGCCTACGGATTCACGCCTGCCACGGCCGAGCCAAGCCAGGTCGCCGATGTGCGTGCCCGGGGTGGAGCGATCGGACGGGCCCTCGGCGCCGTCCCAACCGTCTACGAGACCCTAGCGAAGAACATGCGCGTTGCCCAGGCAGCCGCAGCCGGCCTGGACCAGCTCGCGGGTGAGGAGCTGAAAGAGCGCATCGGGCGGATGCACGAACTCCTCCACGCCGCCAACACCCAGCAGGACCGCCTTAACCAGCTCGCCAAGCCGGCGGGATCCGGCTCCGCCCGCCTTGGCGGGCCCGGCGAACTTCTGCATACCGCTTCCTCGCCACCCAGCGAGGCGCCGAGCCCGGACTCGGCGCAACCCGGCCGCTACAGCCGCCGGCGGATTGGGTGACGAGCCCGTCCTAGAGATCCAGCGCGGACCCGGCCAGCATGGCCGGCGTCTGGCTCCAACCGACCCGGCCCCTCGTGGCCTGGCCGCAAGTCGACTCAGCCTGTGCGCCATCGGCGACGCCGATGCTCGCCACCGCCTCGATCAACTCGCTCGCTCCCTGGAGGTGGAGGAGAGCGGCGCTATCGGGCCGGCGTGCTTCGGCCCGCGCATCCGGGAGGAGCCCTTCCCCAAAGGATTCATGCTCCCTCGTGACACCGCAATGTACAATGGGACGGTGAAGCCAGAAGACTGGCTCACCGAGTACACCACGGCCATTGGCATCACCGGTGCCGATTATCGTCTCGCAGTGCGCTACGCACCGCTCATGCTCCAAGGGTCGGCCCGCACGTGGTTGAACAGCCTGCCGATGGGCAGCATCAACACGTGGGTGGACTTTGAGGAAGCCTTCGTCCGCAACTGAGCGGGTGCCGAGACGGCACCCTCCTCAAGTACAAGCTCTTACGCTCTGAGCCGGCCACCATGACCGCGCTCATGGTGACGGCGGACAAGTACGTCAACGCCGACTCCGCCATGAAGATCCAGGTGGCGCTGGATGAAGCCAGCATGGTGAAGTTGGTTCCCCCTCCCAAGCCGGCCGGCGAACGCAGCCGACAGCAGCATCACCAGAACAACAAGCACAAGGCCGACCAGCCGGCGCCGCGTCACGACATCCGGCTCGTCGCGGCCACCGAGCCCGCCACAGACCTGGAGGCGAAGCGCCGACAAACCGACAAGACGGCATGGCAACCCGCCATGAGCTTCGAGCAGATTCTACGCCCCCTGCAACCACCACAGCGGTGCAAGACCCTCAACGCACACGCTTCGGCAGTGCGCCATCACCAAGCGCATCATGAGGGGCGACGTCCCGCCCCCTCCGGCTCCAGGCGCGGGACAGCCGCCTCCGCCTCCACCGCCGCCTCCAGCTGGCGGCGCGATGCACGACGACGCCTACCTGGACCAGAACGCGGCCTACGTCGTCTTCACCAGCCTCGGTGACGACAAGCGCAGCGAGCGCCTCCTTCGGCAGGAGGTGAACACCGTCGTCCCAGCCAAGCCAGAGTTCATGCATTGGTCGGATCGCCCGATCACCTGGACCAGGGAGGAGCACCCGATAGTCATGCCGAGTCCGGGTGGTTACGCCCTCATCCTCAACCCCACCATCGTCACGCGGCGCACATGCAAGTTCTCCCGAGTCCTCATCGATGGCGGCAGCAGCATCAACATCCTCTACCACGACACGATGACCAAGCTCGGCCTCAAGGCCGAGGACCCGGAGCCGACCCGAACGATCTTCCACGGCATCGTGCCCGGCCTCTCCTGCTCCCCCATTGGCCGGGTCCGGCTAGATGTCCTGTTCGGTGAAAGCAGCCACTTCCGGCTTGAACCGATCTGGTTCTAGGTGGTGGACCTGTCCAGCGCGTATCACGCATTGCTGGGCCGGCCCGCGCTCGCCAAGTTCATGGCGGTTCCCCACTACGCGTACCTGAAGATGAAGATGTCGGGTCCCAAGGGCCTCATCACCATCACCGGCGATTACCGCAAGTCCTTGGAGTGCGCCTGAGATGATGCCAAGTTGGCCGAGGAGCGGCGCCAGCTCGACCGGATCGCCGCCCTGGCAGGCGAGGCCTCCGCCGCATCGATCCCGACCCCGGACCCGGCCGACGGGCCGCCTTCAAGCCCTCCATGGAGACCAAGAAAGTGAAGCTCAACCCAGAAGACCCCAGCTGCAGCAAGTACGTTGTCATAGGCGCCCACCTCGATAGCAAATAGGAAGGCGAGCTCGTCGACTTCCTCCATGAGAATCGGGATATCTTCGCATGGACCCCCAAGGACATGTTGGGTATCCCAAGGAAGTATGCCGAGCACAAACTTCACGTCCGTAAGGACGCCAAGCCTGTCCGTCAACCCTTACGACGATTTTCTGAAGAGAAGAGAAGAGCATTGGTGAAGAGGTCGCCAAGCTTTTGGCGGCCGCCTTCATAATGGAAGTGTTTCACCCCGAGTGGCTGGCCAATCCAGTCCTCGTCCTGAAGAAGAACAAGACCTGGCGCTTGTGTATCGACTACACCAGCCTCAACAAGGCCTGTCCCAAGGATCCGTTCGCCCTCCCGCAGATCGACCAAGTCATCGACTCGACCACCGGGTGTGAGCTCCTGTCCTTCCTGGATGCTTACTCCGGCTACCACCAGATAAAGCTGGACCCGTTCGACGCCCTGAAGACGTCCTTCATCACGCCCTTTGGGGCGTATTGCTACATCACCATGTCGTTCGGCTTGAAGAATGCCGGCGCCAGCTTCCAGCGCTGCATGCAGAAACGCCTGTTGCCGCAACTCGGCCGCAATATCCACGTATACGTGGACGACATCATGGTGAAGACCAAGCAGCACCTCACGCTCCTCGACGATTTGAAGGAAACATTCGCCAACCTTCGTGAATACAAGGTCAAGCTTAACCCGGAAAAATGCGTCTTCGGCGTCCCGGCTGGAAAGCTACTCGGCTTCCTCGTCTCGGAACGCGGCATTGAGGCGAACCCAGAAAAGATCAAGGCCATCGAGCGCATGCGCAAGCCGGCTCGGCTGCGAGATGTCCAGAAGTTCACCGGATGCTTGGCCTCGGTCAGCCGGTTTCTAAGCCAGCTGGGCGAGAGGGCGCTTCCCCTGTACCAGCTGATGAAGAAGACGAGCCCATTCGAATGGAACGGCAAGGCAGACGAGGCCTTCCAAGACCTCAAGCGCATGCTCTCCATCGCACCAGTCCTGGCCGCGCCGACCGACAAGGAGTCGTTGTTGCTCTACATAGCCGTGACCTTGCGGGCGGTCAGCACGGTGCTGGTGGTCGAGCGACCAGAGAAGGGCAAGATCCAAGCCGTCCAATGCCCAATCTACTACCTGAGCGAGGTGCTCTCCATCTCCAAGCAGAACTACCCGCACTACCAGAAGATGTGTTACGGCATGTACATCACCGCCAAGAAGTTGAAGCAGTATTTCTAAGAGAACATTGTCACCGTGGTCAGCACGGCGCCTATCAGAGAAATCATCGGGTGCCGGGATGCCTCTGACCGGGTTGCCAAGTGAGCGATCCAGCTAGCGGGCCACACCATCCTCTACGAGCCCCGCACCGCGATCAAGGCTCAATCCCTAGCCGACTTCCTCGTCGACTGGACCGAGACCCAGTACTTGTCGCTGCCTCCCGACTCGACGCATTGGCGCATGCACTTCGACGGGTCCAAGATGCGACTCGGCTTGGAGGCCGGCATCGTCCAGAGGCTGTCCGAATCCTTTGAGGGCTGCGAGTTCCTCCACGTCCCGCGCACGGAGAGCGAAGCAGCCGACACGCTCACCAAGATCGCCTTGTCACGACAAGCCATCCCGTCCGGCGTCTCCCTCGAGCACCTGCGCAAGCCATCCGTCAAGACATCGCCGGACTACGAGTCCATACACGTTCCAAATGACCCGACCGCACCTCAACCCGGCCCGAGGACTGCTGAACCCGGCCCAGGGGCTGCTTAGCACAACCCGGCCACCATCGTCCCGGACCCGGCCGTCGCCATCCCCGACCCGGGGGCTGCTCAACCCGGCTCGGGGGCTGCCGACTCGGAACCCACCCTGGTGGCCGTCTTTGCCATGGTTACGGCTCCATCTTGGGCCCTCCCAATATCAGAATTTTTGGAGAACGGGGTTCTCCCCATGGACGAGACTGAAGCTCGGCAAGTGCAGCGCCAGGCGTCCGCCTACAGCATCATCAACAACGAGCTCGTCAAGCGCAGCTCCACCGGAGTGTTCCAGCGCTGCATCGAGTAGGAACGGGGCATCGACATCCTCCTCAACACACATCAGGGCGAGTGCGGGCACCACGCCGCATCACGATCCCTGGTGGCGAAGGCGTTCCGCCACGGTTTCTACTGGCCCACGGCCCTCCAAGATGCTGAGTCGCTTGTCCTCAAGTGTGAGGGATGCCAGCGCTTCAGCAAGCGCAACCACCAGCCGGCGTCAACACTCCGCACCATACCAATCGCCTGGCTCTTCGCGGTCTGGAGACTCGACATGGTGGGACCCTTCAAAACTACTTGAGGCGGCATGACGCACTTGCTGGTGGCAGTGGACAAATTCACCAAGTGGATCGAGGCAAGACCAATCAAGAAACTGGACGGGCCAACATCTATCTGGTTCATCAAGGACATAGCGGTGCGCTACGGCATGCCGAATAGCATCATCATCGACAACGGCACCAACTTTACCAAGGGCGCGCTCGAGCAATACTGCTCCATCTCCGGCATCCGCCTTGACCTGGCCTTCATTGCGCATCCGCAGTCCAACGGGTAGGTCGAGCGGGCCAATGGACTCATCCTATCCGGTGTCAAGCCACGACTCGTCGAGCCACTCATTCGCTCACCCGACAGCTGGCTTGATGAGTTGCCATCCATTCCCTGGAGTCTACGCACCACGCCGAATCGGTCGACCGGGTTCACCCCGTTCTTCCTTGTCTACGGAGCCGAAGCCATCATCCCGACCGACGTCGAGTTCGACTCGCCGCGTGTCGCGATGTACATCGAAGCCGAAGCCAGAGAAGCCCGCGAAGATGGCGTCAGCCTGCTCGAAGAAGCACGCCTCCTGGCGCTCAGTCGCTCGGCCATCTACCAGCAATGCCTGAGGCACTACCACAGCAAGAAGACCAAGCCCCTCGTGTTCCGCGGGGGCGACCTCGTCCTCTGACTCGTCCAAGAGCAGGCAGGCCAGCACAAGCTGTCCCCTCCATGGGAGGGCCCATTCATTGTGAGTAGGTCCTTGCGCGACCGCAACTCCTACTACCTCATTGACACGCGCAAGTCAAAGAAGCGCAAGAAGGACACCGCCGGTGAAGAAACGACCCGGCCGTGGAACATGGAACTCCTCCGCCCGTTTTACAGTTAGCCGCACGAGCGTATGTATCGTCACCTTTTGTAAACGGATGAAACTATGGGGTCCCCCAACGAGACTCGGGGGCTGCCTTTTGTCGACCAATTTATTGTGTCCCTATTTTCTTGCATCACTATACCACTGAACCCGGCCACCGGTCCAACTCGCTCGACCCGGGGGCTCGGGGGCTAGCCGGCTCGGTTGCCACCCCGCCGCCTTACTTGGTGATTCTTGATAAAGTTAGGATGCTACGGTCCCCCACTTCGCCCTAAAGCCACAGATCTAGCTTTGGCTGTCGGCTGGCAAGCACAACGGGCCAAAGCTCCTTTATGCTTCATACACTAAGTCAAAGGCTGCCGGGTCGATCAACCCGGCCCACCATTCATCAAATGAACAGCCGCACGAGCGGCTGCTCGCCAACCGGCTTCACCAGATTGCCGCCAGCCGGCCCAGTGGGTGTTTCGCTCGCGCTCAATGTTTCGAGGGACCCAAGTCCTGCGCGCTCCTCAAAGAACTGAACTCCTTGTCATGGACCGGAGCCTCGGCCGTCTGACTCGTGGGAGGGGGGGGAGGTTTGAGAAAGGAAAAGCGCATGAAATAGGTCCAAAAACGGAAGGCAAAAAGCAAAAGCTCCCCCGACATCTACACAAATATTTAAGAAAAGGCCCATGGCCCGAGTTCATTACACCCTAAAACCCCTGGTGGGTGGGTGGACCTGCTATTTAACCGATTTTACACAAAGTGTCTCAGGCATCTCCAGCGCCATGTCGCGACATCGACGACTCTCCCCTAGCAGCCTCCGGGTCCAGCGAGGCGCTGGTGTCCTCCTCAGCACCCGCGTCGCGGTAGACTCCCGTCTCCTCCGAGCTCCCCTCCGGATCGTGGAGGAGCAAGCCATAGTCGTCGCCGTCTAGAGCCCTGCCATCTTCCGTCGGCTCCGGATGGAACTTGTCGTGGAAGGCGAACTCGGCGATGTAGCTGGCCCGGGAGGCGATCCGGCCGGCTTGCTCCTGCAAGAGCTGCTCCGAACCGGCCCGCTGGCCCATCAACGTGTCCAGTTGCAGGTCCGGATGCCAGGACAGCGCGAACCGGAGCACCATCTCAGCACCGGCATGAGCGACAGAGACGCGCCACTCGCCAAGCCGGTCCGGCCCCATCTCCAACCAACGCGCCAGGCGCGAGAAGCTGCTCGGTTGGACGGAGTCCGGCCATAGGGCCGCCGTCATTGCGGTGCCGGCCTGGGACAGCCTCCCCAACTGCGTTCCGAGGACCTGTTGGCGGGCCTCAGCGGCGGCGATGATCTCCGGGAAGGTCCAGGCCACCCGCGGATCCATCCCGGACCCAAGGACGCCGGTCGGGTCGCGCTGATAGCGGACGGCTTCCTCCGCCAGCCGATGCGTCTCCGGGAAGGCCCCTACCATAAAGGAAGAAGCGAGTTACAAGAAGAACAACAAGGAAGAAAGGCCGGATCCCGACCTGGGAAACGACAAGAAAAAGCACTTACTGGAGAAGGACTCTTCCAGGTGTTGCGCCTCAAGCAACGTACCACGCCGCTCCTTGTTCGATGGCGCGGTCGCGCTCCTCGAGCGCCTTCTCCAGCTCGGCCACCTTGGCAAGGGCCACCTTCAGCTCGGCGTCCTTGTCTTTGGCCGCCTTCTCGGCCGCCTCGCGGCGACGGGCCTCGTCCTGATGGGCCCCCTCAGCTACGGTGACTTGCCCCCGCAGGCGATCCACCTCGGCCTGGAGCCGACCCTTATCGTCGGCTAGCTGGCCGCGCTGTTGGTCCGCCTTCACCAGGGCCTGCTGCGCCTCTGCCACCTTGGCGGCTTCCGCCTTAAGGAGCTCCATCTCGGCCTCGAGGCGGCTCTTGTGACCCGCCAGCTGCTCATGCAGCCGGTTGGCCTCGTCGAGAGACCGCCGAGCCGCGGCCGCCTCCGCCCTCGCCTGCGCCGCCTCGACGCCAAGACGTCGGTGTCGGCAACGAGCCGGTCGTAGTGATGACCGGCCTGGAGCATACGAGCCCGCCAGGACAGCACCTCGGCTGCGAAAAAGGACTCAGCAGAAGAAAAAAGCAAGACTTAAGATTTGGCCCAACTGTTACACAGTTGGCCTGAACCTCGGGGGCTACACCCAGTGGGTGCGCTAGCGCGCCCCCACTAAAAAAGAGCACAAGAATACCTGCGGTGATGCGGAGCTCCTCCTCCTTAGCGACAAGCTGCTCCATGAGCTCCCGGTGCTTTCCCAGGAGACAATTGTAGGCGGCGTCCCGGAAGGCGTCGAGATGTTGAAGAAAGCAGAAATCAGAACAAGGCCGACACTCTAAAGATTCGACCCAACTACTACGTAGTTGGCCCGAACCTTGCGGGCTACACCCAGTGGGTGCGCTGGCGCGCCCCCACAAAGAAGAAATTACAAGAAGACTTACCAGAACGGCGCGCTCCAGGTCGCGCGTCCGCTCCACCTCGGCCTGGGCGAAGGCCTCGAGCCGTTCCGTCCGGCCTCGCATGCGGCGGCTGACGGCGTCCAGTGCCGCCTCCTCTTGGGTCTGAGGCCCAAAGACAATGGCGCCCCCGCTCCGCGCTGGCTGCGGCACGGCAGCTCGGCTCCCTCCCTGCCGGGGCACTAAGGCGTACTCCCCGCTAGCCGCTCGCGACGCGGCCAGCACCTTCTCCGACGCCCCTCCCAGCACCGACAATGACCCGGAAGCCGGGATGCCCTGC
>NW_025225143.1:8684-15273 GCF_018294505.1 Triticum aestivum | reverse complement strand
GCTCAGTGTTCATCTTTTGTTAAGCATCTTGAATGGATCCCTGCCGTGTATTTTGATGCCATGTTTGGGTGCTGCAGCATGTTTATCTTGTTGCATTTAGATGGCTACTTGCTGTAAATCGCAGACCGGTGTCATATTTGAATCGCTTGCCATTTCCAAACCGTGACTCCGATTCCGCTGATCTTTATATCAATTTCAACCGAAATCACCTCACCTTTCCAGTGGCACTCTTGGATTTCCAAATTGAGGCCAGGTTCATTCATTCCTTGTCAAATCATGCATATGCATCGCATACCGCATCCCGCATATCATACCATGTTCATGTGTTGGTTGTTTACTATGTGTGTGCTTTCTTTTCCGGTGTTTGCTTCTTCGGGTGGGTTCCGGTAACGTCGCGTTTGTGAGGACCCGTTCGTCTACGTCCGTTTATCTTCTTCATGGACTCGTTCTTCTTCCTTGCGGGATTTCAGGCAAGATGATCATGCCCTCGAAATCACTACTATCTTTGCTTTGCTAGATGCTCGCTCTTTTGCTATGCCTATGCTACGATACCTACCACTTGCTTATCATGCCTCCCATGTTGTTTAACCAAGCCTCTAACCCACCTTGTCCTAGCAAACCGTTGTTTGGCTATGTTACCGCTTTGCTCAGCCCCTCTTATAGCGTTGTTAATTGCAGGTGAAGATGAATTTTGTTCCCTGTTGGAACATGGAGATATTGTTCCTTGTTGGAACATGTTTACTTGTTGGGATATCATAATATATCTTATTTAATTAATGCATCTATATACTTGGTAAAGGGTGGAAGGCTCGGCCTTATGCCTGGTGTTTTGTTCCACTCTTCCCGCCCTAGTTTCCGTCATATCGGTGTTATGTTCCCGGATTTTGCGTTCCTTACGCGGTTGGGTATAATGGGAACCCCTTGACAGTTTGCTTTGAATAAAACTCCTCCAGCAAGGCCCAACCTTGGTTTTACCATTCACCACCTAGCCTTTTTTCCCTTGGGTTAGGCCATCCCAAGGGTCATCTTATTTTAACCCCCCCCCCCCCGGGCCAGTGCTTGTCTAAGTGTTGGTCCAACCCAGAGCACCGTGCGGGGCCGTCCCTTGGCAACTTGGGTTACGTTGGCTCCAGTACGCTTAGCTTATCCGGTGTGCCCTGAGAACGAGATATGTGCAGCTCCTATCGGGATGTCGGCGCATCGGGTGGTCTTGCTGGACTTGTTTTACCACTGTCGAGGATGTCTTGTAGAACCGGGATACCGAGTCTGATCGGAATGTCTCGGGAGGAGGTCTATCCCTTCGTTGATCGTGAGAGCTTGTGATGGGCTAAGTTGGGACACCCCTGCAGGGTTTTGAACTTTTGAAAGCCATGCCCGCGGTTATGGGCAGATGGGAATTTGTTAATATCCGGTTGTAGAAAACCTGAAGTTGACCTTAATTAAAATGCATCAACCGTGTGTGTAACCGTGATGGTCTCTTTCCGGCGGAGTCCGGGAAGTGAACACGGTTGTTGGAGTTATGCTTGACGTAGGTTGTTCTAGGATCACTTCTTGATCATATTTTATCGACCATGCTTTGCATTCTCTTCTCGCTCTCATTTGCGTAGGTTTAGCCACCATATATGCTAGTCGCTTGCTGCAGCTCCACCTCATACCTTTTACCCTACCTATAAGCTTAAATAGTCTTGATCGCGAGGGTGTGAGATTGCTGAGTCCTCGTGACTCACAGATACTTCCAAAACCAGCTTGCAGGTGCCGATGAGTTCGTGCAGATGACGCTACCAAGCTCAGGAGGAGCTCGATGAAGATCTTGTCCTTTGTGTTGTTTCGTTCTAGTTGTTCAGTAGTGGAGCCCAGTCGGGACGATCGGGGATCCGTGTAGCATTTGGGGTAGTCTTCTTTTATCTTGGTTCCATAGTCGGACCTTGTTTTCATCTGGTTGATGTAATGCTTTATTCATGTAATTGTGCGATGTGGCGATTGTAAGCCAACTATGTATCTTTTTCCCCTATTGTATTACATGGGTTGTGTGAAGATTACCTCACTTGCGACATTGATTTCAATGCGGTTATGCCTCTAATTCGTGCTTCGACACGTGGGAGATATAGCCGCATCGAGGGCGTTACAAGTTGGTATCAGAGCCTTCCCCGACCTTAGGAGCCCCCACTGCTTGATCGTTTTTAGCAGCCGTTGTGGAGTCTAGAAAAATGTTTTGAGTCATTTAGGAATTATATATCGGAGAGTTTAGGAATTCTTTTTACTTCCCAGTCTCCTCATCGCTCTGGTAAGGCATCCTAACGTAGAGTTTTGACTCTTCTCTTCTCAAATTTCACTAAAAAAAATTAGGATCACGCGGGTATTTTGGAATCGTTCCGATGGTTTTGTGACGAGAACATTGTCTGGGTGCCTCCTGTCAGGGGTTTTGTGGCAGTGTCCCGGGGAGTTGAGCTCCGAGGTGTTGTCGTCACAATTTTATCGTTGCAGTTCTGGAATACCTGAGTTTAGTACGCCGACATTAAAAATCTCTTTTATGTAGTTCATTGGTGAGATAACCTCAACGCCACCCAGTACTGGGGCGGGAGTTCGGGAGTATTGCCATAACTTGTATAACGGATGCTTTTCAAAGGTTGAGGTAGATGATTTCCGAAGTTTTTCTTGGTTATGTGTTGAAGGATGGATACAACTGGATGTAGGATTTGCTAGTTTTGGGTGAGATATTATGCTTCCCCTATATCCCCAACACCTGATTGCATAACCGGAAAGGTACGGTAGTTTCATAGGTGGGAATTCAAGTAGCTCTTAGGATATCTTTCCGACAGATGTATGATATGAAATTGGGGTTCGACGTCTAGTGGTCCGCCTATTCACGGTCGGTTTTACAGTGGTCTCGTTGTGTCTTAAAGAGTCCTTGGCTATGCCGACTTGGGGACGCTTCGTATGTCATGTGCACTGCCTTGTACATGATGGTGTTGTACGATCGAGCCCGTGTAGGCCCCACCACGAAAACTTCAGACGAAATCTCTATCATAGGTTTGTTCCGGCTTATTCCGCAAGCCAATCCTTTGTTTTTGTTTTGAGTTGTGGTATTCGAGTTG
Source organism: Triticum aestivum (assembly GCF_018294505.1). NCBI lineage: Eukaryota > Viridiplantae > Streptophyta > Magnoliopsida > Poales > Poaceae > Triticum > Triticum aestivum. The sequence goes on along the minus strand of NW_025225143.1, from coordinate 12,178 downwards.
CTTCGAAGTCAAATGTTGATTCCATACCTTGTCCAAGTGGTGTTCTCATATTCCTATGTGAATACTAATCCTTATCGATCATCGAGTTTGCCATTTCAATTTCTTTTCACCGGCGTGTTTCTCTCCAAGTGGATCCAATCATTTCTACAACCGCAAGATCAAGTATCAGTTCTTCTCAACGGTGTTCGTTTCACCCATTCCAAATTGTCTTTGTTTTTTTTCCACCCTCCCTCCCTTTTACTTTTCTCCAAGGATTCAGATCTCTTAATCAGGTATATCCATATTATTGATGTGAGGTCTCTCCATTCTTTTCTATCAATATTCTTATCGGGTGATTCTCATGAAGATTCTAACGGAGCTTCAAGTTCGTCATTCTTCATTCTTTTCATCTCCGGTGGTTTCAAGTCAAGCTTTGTAGATCATATCCTTTCCTCGTGTCAATGCCTTCTCATACCGGTGCACCTCATAATAATTCACTTCTCGCTATCCAATTGTTCCGGAGTGCTCAAGATATCTCGAAGATTCGTGTTTTCCACTCTTCTTTCGTTGAAGCTCTTTCGAGGATGTTCCCTCATTCAAGTCATTTAATTCAACCGGTGTTTTCTCTCTCTTGAATCGTTCTACGGTGTTTCGTTTGAGTGGGCCCTAACCCACAGGTCTTTTCCCAGGATCTTACCTGACTCTTCTTATTTTTCCCGGAGCTATCCTCAAAATTTCCTTTCGAAGTTTGACGTAAGTACGATTTATCATCAGTTAAATGTCTTTCTCCAAGATCTTTCAAATTCATTTCATTGTTGATTTAACTTTTATATTCTTCTTTATTCCGGTGCCTCAATAATTCTTGGTGGTGTTTCTCGTTGTCATTCTCATCTTTTGAAGACCGAAGAAGAGTTTCTCTTTAATCTTGCTCCATTCTCTTCAAGATTCATGGTGCTAGCTTGTTGCCATCCTCTCATAATTATTTTCGATTGTGAAAATCTTTTTCACCCATCAGCATATATTCAAGGGTATTTTCAGTTTGATTATCCGGAGCCCATCATTTCAGAAGACTTGTTCATTCTCAGCTTTCAGCTCTCGTTCCCCAAATCTCACCGGTGCATCATTCAATATTCTTTAATCAGCGCGTGATCTCTTCGTTTCAGTTGTATCTAAATTCTCTCAAGTATCTTCGTTCATTTTCATTTCTTACGGTGGTTCTTCCAGGTTTCTCTTCCTTATCAATTTATTCATTGTCAATCCTACCGGTGGTTCAAAGAAGACCTTCCCAAGTTGGCGCTATATCTCTCTTAATCCTTGATACGAGAATAAGTAGTATGCCAATTGCATTGGTTATCATCAATTTGAATTGGTGAAGGATAAGCATAATGTAATTCTTATTCTTGTTGCATTCAGATGATTCAATTCCTGTTTTCCGGAGTGGCTCATCATACTTTTTCTTGGTTTCAAGTGCTCGTCTTTCTTTCCCGGAGTTCCAAGCTCTAATTATCACGGAGATCCATCTAAATCATTGCAAGGATTCACCTTGTATTTTCAACTTCTCTTTCTTTTCGTTCGATCATCCTTTTGTTACCGGAGTTCTTCATGGATGCTCTACATGATGGTTCATCAAGGATTTAATTCCTTCTTGAAGTGTTCATCGAGATTCTTTTCTAAGGAGCTCAAGCATTCTTCATCTTGCTACCCGGAGTGCAATTCTTTCTTCCGTATCTTTGAAGGTGGTATTATGTCATTCTTGATAATTTGAGTTCATGTTTCATGATTCACATGTTAAGAATGAGGTATTTTAAATCCACCAATCTCTTCTTTGGAGTTATCTTGGATTATATTTCACCAAAGCCTTCCCTAAGGATTGTTGCTATTTATGGTGCTTATAAATAACCCAAGTTCTTCTTTTATCCTCCCGGTGATATAGCTTTCTCGTCTCCTTGTTCTTATCAATCCAATTTTTTTCCCGTGAGTGGAAGGTTTTCACCTCATAATTTGAGTTGTATTCCATAAGTCCATATCAAGTGTATTCTTTTCGTTGTTGGTTTTTCTAACAACTCCATGCGAACCTTCTCCTTAAAATGCTTTTCAAGCTCATTGGAGGTAGAAGATGTTGGTTTCTTCTCCGTTCTTATGTTCCGACGATCCAACTTCTATTCTTTCATTCTGAAGGCATTGTGATGTTGCTCTCTGCAACCCATCTTCTTGTTTTGTCAGGATCGTGTTTTTTTGTCCTTATCCTTTTAACCGGAGTGTCGCGCCCGCTTTTCGAGTTCTTCCCATCCTGTCAAGTTTTTGCCTCCCTTCTCAACCGGAGTGCCGCCTGAAATCGTTCTTACCCATTGTGCCATTATTTCAATAGTTCCGGAGGCACTGTATTGTTATTTTCATCAAGTATCCCCTCATCTTGTCAAATTCATGTTCAATTCCTTCCATTTACAGTCGGAGTGCTGTCCAAATTATATCATTCTTAATCCTTCTATATCTTGTTTTAACCGGAATGGTTTCAATATATATCTTGCCCTTCAACCTCAAGGTTTTTCGCAATGTTCGTTGTTCCTCTTTTCTAACAGAGTGTTTTCGACTTTGTTCACCTTTGTTGTATTCTTTTCTTCTATTTGTTTAACCTCTCAAGGTTCTTTGGTCTCACTCGTTTGTCAAAGAAGCAACTTAGCTTTACCTCTTCTCTTTCTTTTCCGTTTTCCCTCTGGTGCCATTCTAGATCTCGGGACGAGATCCTCTCGTAGTGGTGGAGTGTTGTAACGCCCCGAGACCGATGTGCCAGGTGTCTTCCAGTGATTCGTTGTTGTTGCCTTGTCATTGCTTGCGTGGCATGCATTGCATATCATGTCATCATGTGCATTTCATTTGCATACATGTTCGTCTCATGCATCCGAGCATTTTCCCCGTTGTCCGTTTTGCATTCCAGCACTCCTATTTCCTCCGGTGGTCATTTCTACCTTCTTTTCATGTGTGGGGGTTAAACATTTCCGGATTGGACTGAGACTGGCCAAGCGGCCTTGGTTTACTACCGGTAGACCGCCTGTCAAGTTTCATACCATTTGGACTTCGTTTGATACTCCAACAGTTAACCGAGGGACCGAAAAGGCCTCGTGTGTGTTGCAGCCCAACACTCTTCCATTTTGGCCCAAAACCCACCTAAACCCTCTCCATCATCTCGGTCGTTCGATCACGATAGCGTGGCCGAAAACCGCACCTCATTTGGACTCTCCTAGCTCCCTCTACCTATAAATATGTGGCTCTCCCCGATTTTTCGCGCAGTCCGAACCCTAGCTTCTTCCCACTCCGCCGCCGGACATGTCCGCGCCCGCCGGACGCGTCCTCCCGCCGCCCAGCCACGTTGCCCGACCTATCACCGCGCGCCACATCTCCCCGAGGGCCGCTCCCGGCCAACCGGAGTGCGCTACGACAGCCCGCCACGCCTCCTCTCTCTCCGGCACCCGCCGCGGCCCGCCGGGGCCCAAGTCGGGCCCTCCCGGCCCATCCGG
>NW_025225143.1:0-8126 GCF_018294505.1 Triticum aestivum | reverse complement strand
TCGGCCTCCCGCTCGCCCGCGCCTCGAGCGCCACCGCCCGCTGTCGCCTTCTCCGCTCCCTCCGGTGACCTCCCACCGCGACCCTGCCGTCCTCGGCCAGCGCCGCCCTCCGGCGCTCGTGCTGCACCGCCCCGCCGCCCGGTGCTCGCCGCCCCGCCGTCTCCTCTCGCCGGCGTTGCCCGGATCCGGCCCGATCTGCTCGCCGGCGACCGGATCCGCCCTCCCCGGCCTCCGTCCGACCACTTCCCCGGCGAGCTCCCGTCGAATTCCGGTCAGGTCCATCGCCACCTCGTAAACCGTGCCGGGTCAACCCTAGACTCGAGGGTGAGCTTTCGTCCAAGTCCCCGAAATTCCCAGATTCACATGCCCATCTTCATCATGCCGTAACTTTGCATCCATAGCTCCGATTCATGCATATAGCATATCAAAATGTTCATCTCAGAGAGTATATCATTTCATCTCAGTGCATCATTTTCATTTGAGTTCATCTTGATGCCCGAAATGCTGTTGGAAGAGTGCTATTTGAGATAATTGTCAGATCTGCTGCTCCATTTAGATATTTCTCATTTTTGCCATGATTAATGTGTGCATGATATGCCCATGAGGTCTACATGTGTTTTGTTATATGTTTTGCCCTCTATCCAGAGGTGCAACCCATGTATTTTTGTGATGTGTGTGGTGACTAGCACAAGCTTGCAAAGTGGTGCATTCGTTAATGCTGATTTTAGGGACTTAGCATTTCCACTAAGTCCTTGATCTGTTTATTTCATTATGCCATATGTTCATGTTGTTTCCTAGTGATCCATGCCTCGTTTGAGGATGATCAGTAAGGATGTTTTGTTAATCATGTAGTGATCTATCCATCCATGTCTTTGGTTGCAATTATGGAGCACCCTAGCTTGATTCAATCGAGCTCTACTTTTGCTATTTCGTGAATCTGGGCAGATTGTCAACTTGTTAGCGATTTTGCCAAGGATGTTGGAGTTGATCCGTGCATGCTATGCTATTGTTCTTGCCATGTCTATCTTGTATAATATGTATTCTTGATGGATGTATGCTTAGATTGTCATGCCTTGCTCTGTAGTGAGTGCATCGAGCTCGTAAACATGCCTACTTGATATCTGTTTCAGCATGCTCTAGTTTTCACTAAGTCTGTGATCTGATTATGTTTTTGCCATGTTCACATGCTTGCAATTGTATTTTCTGATCCCGTTTGTCTCAAGGTCTCTAAGGGACTTTTGTTAAGCTCTTTGAGTAGCTCCATGCCATGCCTTGCTTTGCCATGTTACGTTCCTGTAGCATATAGTTTTCATGCTCCAAAGTGTTCTACCTGATCTGAAATTCCAGACAAGTGTTAATTTCACTAAGTCTGAGATCTGTTTACCAAATGCACTTTTGCCATGCTTGTTTGACCCTGTTAATGGATGAATTGGCCGTAGCTCAGTGTTCATCTTTTGTTAAGCATCTTGAATGGATCCCTTCTATGTATTTTGATGCCATGTTTTGGTGATGTAGCTTGTCTATCTTATTGCATTTAGATGGCTACTTGCTGTAAATCGCAGACCGGTGTCATATTTGAATCGCTTGCCATTTCTAAACCGTGACTCCGATTTCGGTGATCTTTATATCGATTTCAACCGAAATCACCTCACCTTTCCAGTGGCACTCTTGGATTTACAAGTTGTGGCCAGGTTCATTAATTCCTTTTCAAATCATGCATATGCATCGCATACCGCATCCCGCATATCATACCATGTTCATGTGTTGGTTGTTTACTATGTGTGTGCTTTCTTTTCCGGTGTTTGCTTCTTCGGGTGGGTTCCGGTAACGTCGCGTTTGTGAGGACCCGTTCGTCTACGTCCGTTTGTCTTCTTCATGGACTCGTTCTTCTTCCTTGCGGGATTTCAGGCAAGATGATCATACCCTCGAAATCACTACTATCTTTGCTTTGCTAGATGCTCGCTCTTTTGCTATGCCTATACTATGATACCTACCACTTTCTTATCATGCCTCCCATGTTGTTTAACCAAGCCTCTAACCCACCTTGTCCTAGCAAACCGTTGTTTGGCTATGTTACCGCTTTGCTCAGCCCCTCTTATAGCGTTGTTAGTTGCAGGTGAAGATGAAGTTTGTTCCCTGTTGGAACATGGAGATGTTGTTCCTTGTTGGAACATGTTTACTTGTTGGGATATCATAATATATCTTATTTAATTAATGCATCTATATACTTGGTAAAGGGTGGAAGGCTCGGCCTTATGCCTGGTGTTTTCTTCCACTCTTGCCGCCCTAGTTTCCGTCATATCGGTGTTATGTTCCCAGATTTTGCGTTCCTTATGCGGTTGGGTATAATGGGAACCCCTTGACAGTTTGCTTTGAATAAAACTCCTCTAGGAAGGCCCAACCTTGGTTTTACCATTCGCCACCTAGCCTTTTTTTCCCTTGGGTTAGGCCAGCCCAAGGGTCATCTTATTTTAACCCCCCCGGGCCAGTGCTTGTCTAAGTGTTGGTCCAACCCAGAGCACCGTGCGGGGCCGTCCCTTGGCAACTTGGGTTACGTTGGCTCCCGTACGCTTAGCTTATCCGGTGTGCCCTGAGAACGAGATATCTGCAGCTCCTATTGGGATGTCGGCGCATCGGGTGGTCTTGCTGGACTTGTTTTACCATTGTCGAGGATGTCTTGTAGAACCGGGATACCGAGTCTGATCGGAATGTCTCGGGTGGAGGTCTATTCCTTCGTTAACCGTGAGAGCTTGTGATGGGCTAAGTTGGGACAACCCTACAGGGTTTTGAACTTTCAAAAGCCGTGCCCGCGGTTATGGGCAGATAGGAATTTGTTAATGTTCGGTTGTAGAAAACCTGAAGTTGACCTTAATTAAAATGCATCAACCGTGTGTGTAACCGTGATGGTCTCTTTCTGGTGGAGTCTGGGAAGTGAACACGGTTGTTGGAGTTATGCTTGACATAGGTTGTTCTAGGATCACTTCTCGATCATATTTTATCGACCGTGCTTTGCATTCTCTTCTCGCTCTCATTTGTGTAGGTTTAGCCATCATATATGCTAGCCGCTTGCTGCAGCTCCACCTCATACCTTTTACCCTACCTATAAGCTTAAATAGTCTTGATCGCGAGGGTGTGAGATTGCTGAGTCCCCGTGACTCACAGATACTTCCAAAACCAGCTTGCAGGTGCCGATGAGTTCGTGCAGATGACGCTACCAAGCTCAGGAGGAGCTCGATGAAGATCTTGTCGTTTGTGTTGTTTCGTTCAAGTTGTTCAGTAGTGGAGCCCAGTCGGGACGATCGGGGATCTGTGTAGCATTTGGGGTAGTCTTCTTTTATCTTGGTTCCGTAGTCGGACCTTGTTTGTATCTGGTTGATGTAATGCTTTATTCATGTAATTGTGTGATGTGGCGATTGTAAGCCAACTATGTATCTTTTTCCCCTATTGTATTACATGGGTTGTGTGAAGATTACCTCACTTGCGACATTGCTTTCAATGTGGTTATGCATCTAAGTCATGCTTTGACACGTGGGAGATATAGCCGCATCGAGGGCGTTACAAGTTGGTATCAGAGCCTTCCCCGACCTTAGGAGCCCCCATTGCTTGATCGTTTTTAGCAGCCGTTGTTGAGTCTAGAAAAATGTTTTGAGTCATTTAGGAATTATATATCACAGAGTTTAGGAATTCTTTTTACTTCCCAGTCTCCTCATTGCTCTGGTAAGGCATCCTGACATAGAGTTTTGACTCTTCTCTTCTCAAATTTCACTAAAAAAAATTTAGGATCACGCGAGTATTTTGGAATCGTTCCGATGGTTTTGTGATGAGAACATTGTCTTGGTGCCTCCTGTCAGGGGTTTTGTGTCAGTGTCCCGGGGAGTTGAGCTCGGAGGTGTTGTCACAATTTTATCGTTGCAGTTCTGGAATACCTGAGTTTAGTATGCCGACATCGAAAATCTCTTTTATGCAGTTCATTGGTGAGATAACCTTGACGCCACCCAGTACTAGGGCAGGAGTTCGGGAGTATTTCCATAACTTGTATAACGGATGCTTTTCGAAGGTTGAGGTAGATGATTTTTGAAGTTTTTCTTGGTTATGTGTTGAAGGATGGATACAGCTGGATGTAGGATTTGCTAGTTTTGGGTGAGATATTATGCTTCCCCTGTATCCCCAACACCTGATTGCATAACCGGAAAGGTTCAGGAGTTTCATAGGTGGGAATTCAAGTAGCTCTTAGGATATCTTTCCGATAGATGTATGATATGAAATTGGGGTTTGACGTCTAGTGGTCCGCCTATTCACGGTCGGTTTTATAGTTGTCTCGTTGTTTCTTAAAGAGTCCTTGGCTATGCCGACTCGGGGACGCTTCGTATGTCATGTGCATTGCCTTGTACATGATGGTGCTGTACGATCAAGCCCGTGTAGGCCCCACCACGAAAACTTCGGACGAAATATCTATCATAGGTTTGTTCCGGCTTATTCCGCAAGCCAATCCTTTGTTTTTGTTTTGAGTTGTGGTATTCGAGTTGCTTCGAAGTCAAATGTTGATTCCATACCTTGTCCAAGTGGTGTTCTCATATTCCTATGTGAATACAAATCCTTCTCGATCATCGAGTTTTCCATTTCAATTTCTTTTCACCGGCGTGTTTCTCTCCAAGTGGATCCGATCATTTCTACAACCGCAAGATCAAGTATCAGTTCTTCTCAACGGTGTTCGTTTCACCCATTCCAAATTGTCTTTGTTTTTTTTCTCACCCTCCCTCCCTTTTAATTTTCTCCAAGGATTCAGATCTCTTAATCGGGTATCCATATTATTGATGTGAGGTCTCTCCATTGTTTTCTATCAATATTCTTATCGTGTGATTCTCATGAAGATTCTAACGGAGCTTCAAGTTCGTCATTCTTCATTCTTTTCATCTCCGGTGGTTTCAAGTCAAGCTTTGTTGATCATATCCTTTCCTCGTGTCAATGCCTTCTCATACCGGTGCACCTCATAATAATTCACTTCTCGCTATCCAATTGTTCCGGAGTGCTCAAGATATCTCGAAGATTCGTGTTTTCGACTCTTCTTTCGTTCAAGCTCTTTCGAGGATGTTCCCTCATTCAAGTCATTTAATTCAACCGATGTTTTCTCTCTCCTGAATCGTTCTACGGTGTTTCGTTTGAGTGGGCCCTAACCCACAGGTCTTTTCCCAGTATCTTACCTAACTCTTCTTATTTTTCCCGGAGCTATCCTCAAAATTTCCTTTCGAAGTTTGATGCAAGTGTGATTTATCATCAGTTAAATGTCTTTCTCCAAGATCTTTCAAATTCATTTCATTGTTGATTCAACTTTTATATTCCTCTTTATTCCGGTGCCTCAATAATTCTTGGTGGTGTTTCTCGTTGTCATTCTCATCTTTTGAAGACCGAAGAAGAGTTTCTCTTTAATCTTGCTCCATTCTCTTCAAGATTCATGGTTCTAGCTTGTTGCCATCCTCTCATAATTATTTTCGATTGTGGAAATCTTTTTCACCCATCAGGATATATTCAAGGGTATTTTCAGTTCGATTATCCGGAGCCCATCATTTCAGAAGACTTGTTCATTCTCAGCTTTCAGCTCTCGTTCCCCAAATCTCACCGGTGCATCATTCAATATTCTTTAATCAGCGCGTGATCTCTTCGTTTCAGTTGTATCTAAATTCTCTCAAGTATCTTCGTTCATTTTCATTTCTTACGGTGGTTCTTTTAGGTTTCTCTTCCTTATCAATTTATTCGTTGTCAATCCTACCGGTGGTTCAAAGAAGACCTTCTCAGGTTGGCGCTATATCTCTCTTAATCCTTGATACGAGAATAAGTAGTATGCCAATTCCATTGGTTGTCATCAATTTGAATTGGTGAAGGATAAGCATAATGTAATTCTTATTCTTGTTGCATTCAAATGATTCAATTCCTGTTTTCCGGAGTGGCTCATCATACTTTTTCTTGGTTTCAAGTGCTCATCTTCCTTTCCCAGAGTTCCAAGCTCTAATTATCACGGAGATCCATCTAAATCATTGCAAGGATTCACCTTGTATTTTCAACTTCTCTTTCTTTTCGTTTGATCATCCTTTTGTTACTTGAGTTCTTCATGGAGGCTCTACATGATGGTTCATCAAGGATTTAATTCCTTCTCGAAGTGTTCATCAAGATTCTTTTCTAAGGAGCTCAAGCATTCTTCATCTTGCTACCCAGAGTGCAATTCTTTCTTCCGTATCTTTGAAGGTGGTATTATGTCATTCTTCATAATTTGAGTTCATGTTTCATGATTCACATGTTAAGAATGAGGTATTTTAAATCGACCAATCTCTTCTTTGGAGTTATCTTGGATTATATTTCACCAAAGCCTTCCCTAAGGATTTTTCCTATTTATGGTGCTTATAAATAACCCAAGTTCTTCTTTTATCCTCCCGATGATATAGCTTTCTCGTCTCCTTGTTCTTATCAATCCAATTCTTTTCGCGTGAGTGGCAGGTTTTCACCTCATAATTTGAGTTGTATTCCATAAGTCCATATCAAGCGTATTCTTTTCGTTGTTGGTTTTTCTAACAACTCCGTGCGAACCTTCTCCTTAAAATGCTTTTCAAGCTCATCGGAGGTAGAAGATGTTGTTTTCTTCTCCGTTCTTATGTTCCGATGATCCAACTTCTATTCTTTCATTCCGGAGGCATTGTGATGTTGCTCTCTGCAACCCATCTTCTTGTTTTGTCAGGATCGTGTTCTTTTTGTCCTTATCCTTTTAACCGGAGTGTCACGCCCGCTTTTCGAGTTCTTCCCATCTTGTCAAGTTTTTGCCTCCCTTCTCAACCGGAGTGCCACCTGAAATCGTTCTTACCCATTGTGCCATTCTTTCAATAGTTTTGGAGGCAGTGTATTGTTGTTTTCATCAAGTATCCCCTCATCTTGTCAAATTCATGTTCAATTCCTTCCATTTACAGTCGGAGTGCTGTCCAAATTATATCATTCTTAATCCTTCTATATCTTGTTTTAACCGGAATGGTTTCAATATATATCTTGCCCTTCAACCTCAAGGTTTTTCGCAATGTTCGTTGTTCCTCTTTTCTAACGGGGTGTTTTCGACTTTGTTCACCTTCGTTGTATTCTTTTCTTCTATTTGTTTCACCTCTCAAGGTTCTTTGGTCTCACTCGTCTGTCAAAGAAGCAACTTAGCTTTACCTCTTCTCTTTCTTTTCCGTTTTCCCTCCGGTGCCATTCTAGATCTCGGGACGAGATCCTCTCGTAGTGGTGGAGTGTTGTAACGCCCCGAGACCGATGTGCCAGGTGTCCTCCAGTGATTCGTTGTTGTTACCTTGTCATTGCTTGCATGTCATGCATTGCATATCATGTCATCATGTGCATTTCATTTGCATACATGTTCGTCTCATGCATCCGAGCATTTTCCCCGTTGTCCATTTTGCATTCCGGCACTCCTATCTCCTCCGGTGGTCATTTCTACCTTCTTTTCATGTGTGGGGGTTAAACATTTCTGGATTGGACCGAGACTTGCCAAGCGGCCTTGGTTTACTACCGGTAGACCGCCTATCAAGTTTCGTACCATTTGGACTTCGTTTGATACTCCAACGGTTAACCGAGGGACCGAAAAGGCCTCGTGTGTGTTGCAGCCCAACACCCTTCCATTTTGGACCAAAACCCACCTAAACCCTCTCCACCATCTCGGTCGTTCGATCACGATCGCGTGGCCGAAAACCGCACCTCATTTGGACTCTCCTAGCTCCCTCTACCTATAAATATGTGGCTCTCCCTGATTTTTCGCACAGTCCAAACCCTAGCTTCTTCCCACTCCGCCGCCGGACATGTCCGCACCCGCCGGACGCGTCCTCCCGCTGCCCAGCCACGTTGCCCGACCTATCACTGTGCGCCACGTCTCCCCGAGGGCCGCTCCCGGCCAACCGGAGTGCGCCACGACAGCCCGCCGCGCCTCCTCTCTCTCCCGCACCCGCCGCGGGCCGCCGGGGCCCGGGTCGGGCCCTCCTGGCCCATCTGGCCGCGCCGCGCCCCTCGGCTTCCCACTCACCCGTGCCTCGAGCGCCACCGCCCGTTGTCTCCTTCTCCGCTCCTGCCGGCGACCTCCCACCGCGACCCCGCCGTCC
>NW_025225142.1:0-22696 GCF_018294505.1 Triticum aestivum | reverse complement strand
ATCTTTCTAGGGGTGCAACCCATGTATTTTTGTGATGTGTGTGGTGACTAGCACAAGCTTGTAAAGTGGTGCACTTGTTAATGCTGATTTCAGGGACTTAGCATTCCCACTAAGTCCTTGACCTATTTATCTCATTATGCCATATGTTCATGTTGTTTCCTAGTGATCCGTGCCTCTTTTGAGGATGATCAGTAAGGATGTTTTGTTACTCTTGTAGTGCTCTATCCATCCATGTTTTTGTTTGCAATTATGAAGCACCCTAGCTTGAGTCAATCGAGCTCTATTTTTGTCATTTCGTGAATCTGGGCAGATTGTCTACTTGTTAGCAAAATATTTTCTAAGTATTTTGAGAATACTAAAGTTTTTGAGATTACCATAGTTTTATCTACAATGAGTTGTTTGGTTGCCTATAACAGTTGTGCTTTTAATATTGTAGTATTGGGCAAATTGCAGTTTTTTCTCTTCATAAAAAAAAGAACCCCAAACCTCTTTTTTAAAAACAAAGCTGCTGAGTGCTTAAACACAACGGCTAAACAACAAAATTTACAGCGGCAGCCAAACAGGTTCTATGTATTGTGAATACTGCAAAATACTCTGTTTTGATAAAACTATGGTATCTCACATCTACAGGCAAAATTACTGTAGTTTTTGATATTTTGGTTTATATAATACTTTGCTATCAAACACAGCCTTAATGAGGAAGTTGGCGTCTCAAACACACAGTGAAAGTGGTCAAATTCGAGTACAGAACTTTCCCAGGTCTCCGCTCTCTTGAAGGCAAGCAACCAACCACCCACGGCACCAACCTCTCCACCGCCCGGTTACCATACCCACCGTTCCAACGGCACGTCTATTTCACGTGCCCTTCCTGCCTCCCCTTCCTTCCTCTCCTCCCACATCACCTCCACCTACCGCCGGCGAACTCGTCCCCGTTGCTCTCCAATCTTGCCAACGGAGATGACGACAGAGGGTCTGGTGCCGATCACGCGGGACTACCTCGCGCGCTACTACGACAAGTACCCGCTGCCCCCGATCCCCGACGGCGTAATCGCCCTCGCTGCCCGCCTCCGCGCTCTGTCCGCCGAACTCGCCGCCGCCTCTCCCTTCTCCCCCGGTGAGCGCTTTATCTGATGCCTCGCTGCGATTCGCTTGCTTCTCGACCCCGCTGCTGCTACCTTTGATCTTACTACGATTCCTGAAGAGTGGAATGGGTACAGTAATCTTGTTCGGTTCTTCTAGTGCGGGTAGTTTCCTGCTCGGGGGCATGCTAGAAATTGGAGGCTGCTTCCCTTTCTTCGGTCTAGCCAGACTCAAAACGATTAAAATCAGTTATTGCCAGCACAATAACTGAGGTGGGTATGCTTCTCAGGGTTTGTACGTTTTCGGTTCTTTTTCCCCATTATATGCAGAATTTGGTTAGTGGCTAACTAGTAACTAGTGCTGTTATCTTGTACTAATTGACTTGAAAGTTTAGTCTTAGAAGCTGAAACTGCAGCAGGTTTTGATCCTTGGCATGCACTAATTATAATTGGCCTTTCTATAGTGCTTTTGTTAGCCGCGTGGATGTTTGGTTTGACAGGGGCGTCTAATTTGTTACATCCGGGTGCTGCTCATTAGTCCTGGAAGCCATTTATGTTTCATCTCTGTAGTAAGATTGTATGCTATCTACCTGTAAAAGACCTGTGCATTACAAAGGGTGCCATATGGTTAATTTTAGTTAAGACAAACAACAAAAATAAATTATTAGAAATATGAAGGGAAAATCCCCTGTACTTGTACGGTGAGTGCTCACATTAGCAGTGGAAAAAACAAATGTAACTCTCTTAGAAAGGGAAAGTAGGCGGGAAATTGGGAGCAGGGACAATGGTTTTGTAATTAACATTTTGAAATGGAGATTTCCATTTTGGCCGTAAATCCTGAATGAATACGTTTTGGCCACTTAGTTGACATACTGGTACCGATCCCACTTATCAGTGAGACGATCAGTGAAAAAGCAAGATGAACTTAGTCCAAGAAAAAGGTCAAGTCCCATTAAAGATAGAGAAATATGCATGCTAGCATAAGTTATCAGTGGCAGATCTCATGCGTTGGTTTCTTGCGGCGTCTGTTGTAAATCCATGCAGGGTGTTGTTAGCAGAAGTTTTACGAATGTGTAAGGGTTAACACTAAGATTAAAACCATTTCATATTGTACCTTACTATCTAAGAAAAGAAGTAGATTTTCACTAGGACATCAGCTGCGACTCTTTGGCTTGCTAATTATAGAACATTGCTTGGGTGATCTTTCTGAAGCAAGTATTGTTCTGACATGATAAATCTATCTTTTTTGCATGTCGAAGAGGAGGAGCACTTGGAACAAGAGGCATCTGGTGTACCTGCCCATAAAATAGATGAGAACATGTGGAAGAACAGAGAACAGATGGAAGAGATTCTGTTTCTGCTTAATAAATCTCGTCGTCCCGTTGCTGTAAGTTTAGTTCTGAATCTTGCTGCAAGGATGACTCCTACCTTTCAATTTTGTAGCTAACATTTGTCATGTGCTTGCGACCAGCTTCAACAGAAGTCCACACTAGAAGACGCTGAGATAGTTTCCACACTTGATGATTGTGAAACTAAATTGAAAGAGATGTTGAAGAAGTTGGAACAGTTTCAGCTAAAAAATGCCGATAATGTTTTCAATACAGGTTGACATTCTTTCCTTCTGCTTACTTTACTGTTAACTGTTTCATAAATAGAGGTAAAAGATACAATTACCCATTAAAACTTGTATTACTGTGCACCCAATAGTTTTGTACTGGTTGTTTTCTAGCATGTCCTGGACATAGATGATTGAATCTCCTTCCCATATAATTTCCCTGGAGCCCTTCACTGTTTCCTGAGATTTTCCTCAGTTGTTAATCCCACAGTCCCAAATATTAGCTTACTATGATATTTTTTAGACCAACTAGCTTACTGTGATATGCTCTATGATATATCTTGTTCTATTTTGTGACGAGTCTGTACCATGTTGCCTTCCTGTCATTTTTGAACTATTGATTTCTGGAACTGAAATTTGTATAGTAAAACAGTACTTCTTTTGTCATGTTAATTGCCTTATCATTTGGTATTTGACCTGCATTTACAACATCTGTAGTTATGACATACATGCCACAAGACTTCCGCGGTACACTGATCAGGCAACAGCGAGAACGCTCTGAGAGAAATAAGCAAGCGGAGGTTGATGCTGTAGTTAGTTCTGGTGGAAGCATTCATGATAGATATGCATTGCTATGGAAGCAGCAAATGGATAGGTTCTTCTCCTTTCATTTATCGGTCTACAAATTTTCATTATCAATAAATTTATAATTATTTTCCATTTTGGTATGTAGGCGGGTGCAATTAGCGCAGCTTGGTTCTGCAACAGGTGTATATAAGACACTTGTTAGGTACTTGGTTGGTGTTCCACAGGTTAGCCAAATTGTTCAATTCATATTCACCATATTTGATGATGATGATGAGAACATCGTTATTCTAAATTTGAGATAACACTGGATTGTTACGAATTTCATTCCATCTAATATTGGCATATCATTATCAAGATGTAAATTGTTGAATGTTCCCTTAAGTAGTTATTATTACTCCTTTTAGAATGCAATGTTACATGGTGGCATAGTAACAATCAGTTTCTTGTGCTGACCATTGCAGGTGTTATTGGATTTTATTCGACAAATAAATGATGCTAATGGGTATGCATGCTACTATTTTTATCGTAACACAAGTTAGCATGTACTACCATGTACATGGAGTGAAGGACAAATATTGAATGTACTTATTATTGATGACATTTCTTTCTATTGAATTTTCTCGTCAGACCTATGGAAGTGCAAAGAGAACGCTACGGGCCAGCACTATACACACTTACAAAACTGGTGCTTGCAGTTCGGTTGTATCTACATCTCTCTTTGGCACGATATGGACAGAAGAAAATGTGAGCGAGTTTTTATTTGAAAAGAGTATACACTTTTTAACTAGCCATAGAATATCTTGCGGGAATTAGCTCTGTTTGCATATGCCCCTTTTAATTCTAATAACTCTGAAACTCTATTTAAAAAATAAACAGAGGGAAGGATGACATTGCTGTGTTGCAGCAGGCAGTGGTTATATACACCGAGGAATTTGGGAAGTTCACTACATTCATCGGGTACTATAATTTCATTATCAACGTTATCTAGCTAACAGTTGTTACGCTCTAACAATAGTATGTTGATTTTCTATGTTCCCATGTTCCATACTAGTGCTTCACATATACGTTTAAAATTTTAACTCGCAATCATCTTCTATTCATACTCTGCAAATACTTGGATTCAAAGAAGAAATACATAATATTGTACAACCTTATTTCTGTGGGCTACAAGATTCAATAAGTTTGGCTTCCTGCTTCTTCACATGGTTTTGATACATTTTGAACCTAATAGCTATTTCTTTTCTTTTTGCTCTGAGCGTTTTACTTTGAGACATTGTTTAACTTGTTAACTTGATCTTAGCATCTTTGTTGTCGACCTACTTTATTGTATCAAAACCATGCACTTGTTAACCTGCATTTGGTGCCTACTGATTTCAGCAAATAATTATCAAATGTAACCTATAAATAACACGAAGAAGTCTAATCTACTGTAGGAAGTTAGATGCTGATCATGCAATGCAGGTTCACCAGCCTCAGCCTGAATAGATCCTAATATATGGCATGCAGAATTTCTTACTTCTATTTATGACTGTTAACACTTAACAATCTGTTAACTGCTGAGAGAAACCATTGCAGTGAGGTTTTTGTGAATGCCCCATTCTTCATATCTGCTGAGGATGCAGGTGCTGATTCGAGGTACTTACTCGATTCAGTGCAAATTTGATGCATTTTGCTGTGCTTATTTAGCATTAGCTCGCTACGAAGCATGGAGAAGTTTTGGAAGGGCTTTCAGAACTGAAAGACTCTTGTTTTTACACTTCATGTAGGAAAAACGATGAGTACCGAGAAACCATTATTCCAGCGGGAAAGACACATGAGGTACCATTTTAGTTGGACACAGTTTTTTTTTTGGCTCATTAATGAACTAAAACCACGACACCTATTTTGGATTGGAGGGAGTATGAAATGCAAATTTGGTTTACAGTTACCTAAATATTTGAATATTAGTTTGGAACATCTGTTAGCTGTTTTTTGTGACTTTTAGGGTTTCAAAATACTTATGTTCTGTCAATCATTATTCTACAGGTTATTTTAAGTGTTGAGGCTGTCAACTCATATATTGCATGGGATTTCTCGTTGCAACAAGGGGCCCTCAGCACACTGCTGGTACTCTGTCCAACCCCTACTGCCAAGAAACACAAAATGATTAGCAATTTCCTATTGTGTAGTCATAATCTTTATGCTACTTGGAGTTGATTTTAACTGTTTTGATTGCTGTGTTATACTTCTATGTGTTTTCAATAGCTTAGTGAGCATGAGCGTGGGTACCGGGGACTTCCTTATTTAATTACTTTATGCAAAGATATGACAATGTTGTGTTTATATAGTCTGATGTAACCAATCTGTTAAGATCATGCCGGAGCTATCCAGGTACAAAGATATTCATCCAACTAACCCAACTACGGAGATATATATGCATTGTGCCGACTCCTTTCCTGAGTATGCCCTGTGGTATGGCTAGTGCTCCTTATGCGCCGCCTCCCCGTGAACCGCACATACTGTCCTTAAAAATATGACTTACAATTAAAACTATTATTGTATGTGTCCCCTCCGTTTCTTTTTACTCTGAATATAAGATTTGTCTGAAGTCAAATTTCATAAAAGTTTGTCCAACTTTATAGTAAAAATATCAACATCCACAATACTTAAGTCATACAATATGAAAATTAATTTCATGATGCATATAGTGATATTGATTTTGTATTATCAATGTTGGTATTTTTACTATAAATCTGATTTTAGACAAATCTTATATGCGGAGTAAAAAGAAACGAAGGGAGCATATATGTTAATATATTAACAAAATGATTACATGTTTTATATTTATTAAACTCTTCCGTGTGTAGTTCCATCTCTAACAACCATGATAGTTCTATCCAACATTATACTTTGTAAGGTATGTTAATACAACAACAACGACAAATCCTTTAGTCCCAAACAAGTTGGGGTAGGGCTAGAGCGGAAACCCATCAGATATCACAACCAACTCATGGTTCTGGCACATGGATAGCTAGCTTCCACGCACCCCTGTCCATGGCTAGTTCTTTGGTGATATTCCAGTCCTTCAGATCTCTCTTTACGGACTCCTCCCATGTCAAGTTTGGTCTACCCTGACATCTCAACATTATCAGCATGCTTTAGCTGTCTCTATGCCCTGAAGCTTCTGGAGGCCTGCGCTCAATATGCCCAAACCATCTCAAACGATGTTGGACAAGCTTCTCTTCAATTGGTGCTACCCCAACTCTATCCCGTATATCATCATTCTGGGCCTGATCCTTCCTTGCGTGGCCACACATCCATCTCAACATGCGCATCCGGCATCTCCAGTACACCTAACTGTTGAAACATGTCGCCTTTTAGTCGACCAACGCTCAGCATCATACAACATTGCGAGTTGAATCACCAGAACCCGCCTTTTAGCTTTTGTGGCACTCTCTTGTCACAGAGAATGCCAGAAGCTTGACGCCACTTCATCTATCCGGCTTTGATTCGAGGGCTCACATCTTCATCAATATCACCATTGTTCTGCAGCATTGACCCCAAATATCAAAAGGTGTCCTTCTGAGGTACCACCTGCCCATCAAGGCTAACCTCCTCCTCGCGCCTAGTAGTATTGAAACCACACCTCATGTACTTGGTTTTAGTTCTACTAAGCCTAAAACCTTTCAATTCCAAGGTTTGTCTCCATAGCTCTAACTTTCTATTGACCCCCTTCCGACTATCACCGACTAGCGCCACATCATCCACAAAGAGCATACACCATGGGATATGTCCTTGTATATCACTTGTGACCTCATCCATCAGCAAACCAAAAAGATAAGGGCTCAAAGCTGACCCTTGGTGCAGTTCTATTTTAACCGGGAAGTCATTAGTGTCGCCACCACTTGTTCAAACAATTGTTACATGTCCTTGATGAGGGTAATGTGCTTTGTTGGGACTTGGTTTTCTCCAAGGGAGACATGTATAACCATCAGACTTCCTATGAACATCTGGACTATCTATAATCACTTTATTCAAAGCTAATAAGCCAAAATCCAGAGTCAAACCTGTTAAGGTAGTAGGAGTACTTGGTTGTGGGCTTAAACCTTTCCTCGAGGGCAGACAAATAAGAGCAAGATTAATAATATAGCCGACTGCTAGCTCTATCTTTGTGCCACCTCACTTATAGCCAACCTAAAAGCCCATTCATATAATAGTTGTTGACTCTATACACTATGTAGTTAATGCTTGACCCCACCTTCTCTCACAAAGTGTATTGGAGTTCGTGCTGCAGCCGGATACAAGTTTACAGCCCATCCCTCTTCTCTCTCCTCTCCCCTCTCCTCCACATCATCATAATTCTGAGGTGGCAATCCTTATAGCCCGCTTATGTCACCCTATTATACTTGCTCTAAAGTCTGCCATGGCAGCCCTTTTATCGAGTTGTTCTGTTAGCGATTTTTTAGGCTGTTTTAGTTAGGCCAGGAGGATGCCGTATGTGCGTCACTGGCATGATTGTAGGGTGTCGTTGAAGCAGCACAAAGGTTGTGGAGGAGCAAATCCACCTTGCTGCTACAATGTGTACAACACAAGTGATGAAGGAACTACTTCAACGTATTGTGCTAGATATCACTCTAGAGGCGAATGTAGGCCGATATGGCAGCAAGAGTTGAATCCAGAACTCCTAGAGCACAAGATCTACTCCAAGATCTTAGATAAGAACAACAAGTTTTATTATAGGTAGTGGGTACATAGTCTGGTTCAAAGTAGAGGTGAGGACCTCTATATATAGGGCTTTGGGAAGCCTTCACATACTTTTACTTATAGCTGGTATACTCTAGAAAACATTATTTAAGTTTCACCATTCTACTCATAGCTACTCACAACTAGAAGATTCTAGAAAACAGTAGGTAGGATAAAAAAGAAAAGAAAAGAAATACTACACTAGAGTGGAAGCATCTAGAAGTAGCCAAACAAATCTGACATACGATTTTTTTCTCATCTAGTGTTGTTTGGAACTCGCCCTCGAGTTATCTTCATAGAGCGCTTCTTCTGGATGGTAGGGAGTCAAAGTCCGCAACATTGAAAATGTTGGATATGCCCATGTCGCTTGGAGATCTATCACATAAGCATTATCATTTATCTTCCTCATGATAGAGAAGGGCCCATACCTTTGCTGCCTAAGCTTCCCCTTAACACCTAAAGGCAGCCTCTCTTTTCGGAGGTAGACCATCACCTTATCACCAACTTGGAATGATTTTGGCCTCCTTTTGCAATCAGCAAGTTGTTTATATTTCTGATTTTGTGCTTCCAGAACACCACGAATCTCTTCAAATAACTCGGTGTAATTATCAGCAAAGGACAATGCTGATTTTGAGTTTCCTCTTGATGGTAGCTTCACCAGGTCCACCACATGTGTTGGAACTTTAGTGTAGACAATGGAAAAAGGACTCCTTCCTGTGGATCTATGCTTGGAGTTATTGTAGGAGAACTCTGCAAGAGATAGAGCCAAATCTCATTGTCCCTTTCTTTCTCCACAAATGCAACAGATCAGATTACCCAAAAACTTGTTCACCACTTCTGTTTGTCCATCTGTTTGTGGATGAACGGTGTCGTCAAGCGATGAAACCAGACCATACTCGGCATGGCGCCCAACATGTTTTGGGGGGCGACGATGCTCATGGCCGTCTTCATCTTCAATTGGTCCTTTACTCGAAGCGTCGACGACATGACACCGTACGAGGCGTGGCACGGTGTGAAGCCTGACGTACATTTCCTTCGTGTTTTCGGGTGTGTAGGCCACGTCAAGATGGCGCACCCTCATCTGAAGCTCGATGATCGGAGTTCACCTATGGTCTTCATCGGCTACGAGACCGGCTCCAAGGTGTACATGATGTATAACCCTGCCTCAAAGCACGTGCACATCTCCCGCGATGTCATCTTTGACGAGGTGCTGTAACTGGGAGGCGTCGGGGGAGCCGTCGACGAGCATGGTTGTGACTAAAACGAGATTTGCTCCTGTGGCCCAGATGAGAACTGTTCGCACCCTTCTCACGGTGGCTTCTATTCGCCAATGGTCTGTCTCTCAGCTTGATGTCAAGAATGTTTTTCTTAATGGTGAGTTGCCTGAGGAGGTATACATGCAGCCACCACCACCACCCGGGTATTCTATTCTGTTCATGATGGCATGGTAGGCAGTGTTCGCCGCTCTCTCTATGGCCTTAAGCAAGCCCCTCGTGCTTTGTTTGAGCATTTCGTCTCAATGGTGACTGCGGCTGGTTTTTCGGCGAGTGCTCATGATCCCACGCTTTTTGTCCACCCTACCTCTCGTGGTCGGACTCTTCTTCTATATGTCGACGACATGATCATCACTGGCGACAACTCTAAGTACATTGCCTTTGTGAAGGCTCGTCGTAGTGAGCAGTTTCTTATGTTTGATCTTGGTCCTCTTCGCTACTTTCTTTGGATTGAGGTTTCTTCCGCCTCTAATGGCTCTCAAAAGAGAAGTATATTCACGATCTTATTGCTCGTGTTGCTCTTACTGATGAGCGCTTTTGAGGCTTCGATGGAGCTCAACGTCCACCTCCGTGCTTCCGACGGTGACCCTCTGTTTGACCTGATGCGCTGCCGTTATCTTGTTGAGAGTCTTGTCTATCTAGCTGTTACTCATTTGGATATTTCCTCATCCCATGTCTATCTAGCTGTTACTCATTTGGATATTTCCTCATCCCATTCACATTTTGAGTCGGTATGTCTCTGCTCCACTTTGGTCCACTACTGGCACCTCCTTTGTGTTTCACAGTATCTTTGTGGGACTCTCTCTCACTATCTCTTTTTTCTACCCTCTAGTTCGTTCCATCTTTAGGCCTATTTGGATGCTACTTGGGCTAGCGATCCTTCGGATTGACAACCCCTTTTTGCTTACTGTGTTTTTCTTGGTGGTTCTTTCATTGCCTGCAAGACGAAGAAACAGATTGCAGTTTTCATTTGAGTGCAGAGGCTGAGTTGCGTGCTATGGCTCTTCTAACAGAAGAGCTGACTTGGCTACGGTGGTTGCTTGAGGATTTTGTTTGTCGCTACACCCATTCCTCTTATTTTCAACAGTACATGTGTTATTAGTATTCACACGACTCTGCGAAGCATGAGCTCACCAAGCATATGGTGTTGATGGTTCCTTTGTGCGCTCCAGTGTGCAGGATTAGATGATTGCTCTTCAGTATGTGTCTTCCGAGTTACAGTTGGTGGATTTCTTCATGAAGGCATAGACTAGAGCATAATGGCTTTTATCTCTCCAAACTCAGTGTTGTTGACCCGCATGAGTTTAAGAGGGGTGTTAGAGTTATAATAGTGTTGTGTAGCTTTTGTATTTTCCCTGTTGTATAAGGGAATTTCTGCACATTTCCTACACTTGTACATGTATACATACTGGCCTATGGCACCGTGGAATTACAAGTTGTTCCCATAACACCTGGATGTGCAATTTTGCAGAAAATGGCTACTTTCTTCTCCACACTATAAATACCCCTTCCCACTTCAGATAGGGTTACCTCTTGAGTATTTCTTCCATATGTACTTTGGAGAAAGATTTTGATGTAGGGTGGAACCCTAATGGATGATCTTTTCACACTTGGAAGGGGGAAAAGGGATGAACAACAAGAACAACAAGAGGAAATCACTCAAACAAACCCAAATCACACATCCACTAGAATAGCATACATGAGATCCACAAGTATACAAGAACAATCAAGGGAAAATAGCACAAAGGTAAGGTTCTTCCCACTCCAAAGGAGGTGAGGTCTTGATGATAGTCTTCTCCAGGAGGTCTTGATATCCACTTGGGATCTTCTCCTAGGAGGTGTTGATCTCCAAGAGGAGTGGTAGATGAGCAAAGCTCTCTCTAGATAGTCTCATACACTTTGCTAACCCTAATTTTGAGCTGGGGGACTAGTACTTATAGCCTAGGGAAGATTTGGCGGGAAAAGCAGGAGTACAAGGGTCATTTGCCCCTAATGCACGCAGGCATGGTCGGGGTGGTCTAGGCAACCGGGGTGGTCGACTGGGAGGAAGGTCCGGGCACCCGCGGTGTCCAGAAACTTTGCCCTCTGGTGGCCGGAAGTCCATTTGTCCGGGCACCCGGGGTGTCGGGAGAGCCTCCGGTGTTTCGCGTCTTGGACTTTCTCTTCCTTCCTCTTGTGGCTCCCCGTGGACTTGCTGATCCTTCCTTGCTTCTCCATGGTCTTCTCCTGATACCTAAGCATGCATAAAGTCTCCACTTGAGGTAGAAGTCATTTCTCACATGAGCTCAAAGGAAGCTCGAAGAGGAAAGAGGTAACCTCGGTTTCGATGGCATGTGCGTGGGCTCTCGTCATTGGTCCGCCTCGTGTTTGCGGTGGTGATGGAATATCCATGGGAATGGCCGTGGGATGCTCCGCATCAGATTTCCCAATCCCCCAATCTCATTTCCTTTGATTTTTGGAGAAATTCTTGAGGGTATTTGGGCTTTTTGGCTTTGGTTCCTTTTGTTCTAGCAAAAATGTTGGTCATTTTGACCAAGACTCTTCACCAAACACATCCTCTCGTAATAGTGCGGGATCCTTACCAACTCAACGAAAATAAAATAGAGCCTTCTCGAAACCTCTGGGCTTCTACGACTAGATCTATTCCTTTTGGGTTGTCGCCGATGACTCGACAATCATCATAAAGGGGACTAAAACCTGACAATGCAATTAACAAACACATTACTCCCTATAATTGTGTCATCAATACCAAAATATCATTAGGGGCCTAGATGCACTTTCAAGTCATCTTGGTCCTATCCAAATAGGAAAAACCCATTGGTCATCTCACTTATCGAAACACATACAAGAATACCTGACCGTGTCAGTTCAGTCCGTTGCAACAAATAATTACTCCCTCTGTAAACAAATGTAGGACGTTAATTAAACTGCGTAAACGTCCCACATTTGTTTACAGAGGGAGTAGGTATTAAGTATTATTTGTTCTGACTTTCTAGGAAAAGTTCCCGTTTTTCTCATTTCAATCCTTCAAACTTGACTGAAAAAAATAAATTGCGAATGATATTGTTATTTCACCTTCAGAAACTGGCAGTTTGATGTACATTTCTCTTCACTGTTGTATGTGATTTGTGTTCTTACAATTCTGAAGTGAAAACTTTTACCTGGACAGGATATTGGCTTTCATGTGGAGTACATAAGCCCGTCACGGGAGAAAACGGTAGGTTTTTAAATTTTGGGATAATGTGACTATGTTTTTTCTGTTCACGAAAGGAAATGAAATATCCTGAAGATATCTACAGTTTGTCATTTGTGGATATTGATGATATTAATTCAATTAGTAGTAGTATGACTGCAGTAGTTATCATGGTTTGGTGCTTAGATTCGAAGCTAGTTCCTAATGATTAAATAGTGCTGATTGTTGTCTTTTTAGTAGTTAAAAAAACTACTTTGTAACTGGCACACCTATACCTCAAATTACTTAAAAGGAAGCACTAGGAATCAGACTACCGATCCTTGCTTCCTATCAGACTAGTGCTAAGCCGTAGGATGAGATGTAAGACGGCCGTTGGATCCAGTACTAGGCCGTGCATGGTTCTTTGATTGCTTCCTAATAACTGCTTCTGGTTGGCTCTTTGATTGCTTCCTAATAACTGCTTCTGGTTGGCTCTTTGATTGCTTCCTAATAACTGCTTATAACTGCTTCTGGTTAGCACACACACACTCTCGCTAAACTCTGATTATGTTAATCCTGAAACGTGAAGCCCTCAGACTGCACGGAATCAAAGTTTGATTCCAATTTGCTTCCGATCTAGTGCGTCCATCTATGAGACCTTCCAGGATTGATACTTTTGTTTTCTTCATATGATTTGTTTCCCACATATGTGCTTCCATAAACTCAATATAATTTTGCTTCAACAAACAGTAGCCAAAGTAGTTTTGGTCTAACACAAATTCATTAGGAAATATGTGCTCATTATAAATGTTTACTCTGTATCTCCAATGAAGCAAGAATTTGTTTCTGGCAACCAGAAAATTTGCTTCCACTGAAAGGAAATTTGCATCAATGGTCAACAATTAAATATGCTTCCACTCAAACATAAAATGGTTTCCACGGTAGCAACTAGATTGTTTTCAAACGAACACAAAATTGCTTCTAAAGAAAAAGGAATCTGCTTCCATCCACGTAAAAGCCTAATACAATTAAAACAGAAAAAATAAATCTTATCCAAGGTCCATGTCTAAGAGACTAAGACGTATAGGAAGCGAGGGCATTGTCTTGGGCCGCGGCTGCACGATAGGGAATGTGTAGGCGAAGAATCACGAAATGAAAGCTGTCGCCATTGTGGTGACAGCAAGCAGCAGGGCTGCCACTGCAACCGATTGATCGCTTGGTTTGATGGTCGCGTGAGCTAGAGCTCACACGCTCTAGCGTGTGCCGCAATGCGTCCACGTCGTCATGTCAGTGGAGTACTTAGGAAAACGCCATCCTCAAGGGAAGCCTTAATCGCGGTTCCGCCCATGTCTCCACCACCTCCTCCACCGCCTTGAGATCGACACCGTCAACATCATGAGGAGAGGACAATACAACATGTTTAAGAAACTAGTGATACATGGTTGGCATCGTTCGGTGCAAAGCATCTGCACAACACGAAGCAACAATTTAATCTATCACAACATACATGATAGGCAATGGAAGCATAATAAAATTGAGGTGAAGAGAAAATTATATGTTGTAGGCAACATATTCATAACATGAAAGTAGGAAGCATGGCTTACATAAAAAGCAATGAGTCAATCTTTCACACCATACATGGGGCTTTCTTTAAATTTAAATGGTGCCAATAAACACAAAAAGGTAGAAGCATGAACTATGGAAGCAAACTACCTAGAGCAAAGAAACGTGTGTAGCATAATATGGATGCATGGAATATTACAATGGTGATAAAAATGAAAACAACGATTTAAGAAAAACAACATGAAGCATGGAAGCATTCTACCTAGACCGAAGAAGCATATGAGGTATAGTTTGGAAGCCCAATAAGTACGAAGACCTAAGATAACATCTTTCAACCAGCATGCCACATAAGGGCTCTTCAGCATACACTAAGGTTTCAAATGCTTCATTATCCCGGGTCAGCTGAAAACATAAGAAATGAAAGCATGTTACAACAACAATTTAAAAAAAATCTAGCATGGTTGTATAGAAGCAAAGCATCTACAACGGAGAAAGATGTAGTATTATATGGGAGCATGAACTTTTCCTATGGTTATAAGCAGGAGAAGCAAAAAAATGATGAATTCAGTATCAGCAGGCAAGGAAGCTTTATGCAGAAACCTTAGAAGCAAATGTACTGTCATATTGGAAGTTCCTGTTGCGGTTGGATGAAAATATGCTATACAGAAGATACATAGAAGATGTTCTTACAGACAGCCGGTTCAGATTGAAGCATAGAAAAATTACCACTGAAGCAAAACTATAATGTCCGGCCACCAAGGGGACGGATGTTTTTGACTCATCAACATATTGATTTTTGTAACTTTTGTCATTTGGAAGCAAAATATATAGGGTCCAGAAGCATATGTATAGCAATTTAGACTACAGAACTAAGAAGCACTAACATAGTAGTTAAGAACAGATCTAAACTTGGATGCAAGCATGGAAATTTGAAATCAGATCGAAACTAATATTACTCGGCAAGATTGGGAATCATATTAATTTCATTTGCATAAGAAATTAACCAAATTTCGTAGATTAAATAGTGATCCATTACACATCGGATGTAACACAGATACACAAATTAATCAAACCAAGTATTGCATCCAGAGTAATGTGAATCAAATCAAGTGGTGAAAAAAGAATCAAACCCTAGTTCAGGTGAGTACATGCCAGGGGCACAATGGCTGGGATATGTGTGCAGCTTCTTTGCCGAGCCGAAAAGGCGAACCAGCGCGGCGGGATGAATGGTGAAGGAGCAGGATCTGACGGGGAAGCGGGCTGGCAATGGGGGCGGCGCCGTCGGCGGTGAGAGCAGGGCTTGGCGGAGCAGACATGGGCGGGTTGCTGCAGCGGCTACCTCGAGCAGTTGTTGACGTCATAGAGTTCTGGGGCCTGAGGCGGATTGCGGTGGTGGCGGAGGTAGCCGTCGCGACGAGGGAGGTCGGCGAGCTTGAGGATGCGCTTGCCCGGGTGATGCCACACGGGTAGGGTGGATGGGTCGAACATGTGACGTAATCAGGTGTTTAGGATGGGGCAGGCGAGATTTCCTCGGGGCATTAATTTGGGCAGTTTGCTTAGAGTATAAGCCATGGGATTAGGAAAGCATCAACGGCACAGGACAAGTCTGAAAAAGTTCCCTATCAGACTACTGATTAGAAGTGTTTCCCTTACTTAAATGATTAATCAGTTGGCTAGTTGTTATCTCGGAAGAAACTTGAGCATTTCCATTTTGCAATGAAAAGTATTCAGAATCACACATCAAGTTGAACTAGCTTTTATATGTTTGTTTACCTAGTAGCGGACAGGTTGCCGCCTGTGGCTTTAAAAACCAGTCATTGTCTTTGTTAGATACATATGCCTGCAAGATCCTATACAAGAGAATATGTGTTGAGAGAATAGCTAAAATTATATCCGGGGTCCCACCCGAGTCCTACATGCCACCCACAAAGATGTTCAACCCAAGTCCAAGGTGGTCAACAAAAGTCTAAGCAAGCTCCATGAGCTGAAGCAAGCCGCCCGGGTCAACAAAGGTCCAACTGAGCCCTCATGGTCAACAAGTTGATGGAAGAAGAGAAGATAAAAGACTAAGTCAAAGATGGAGCCCAAGCCAGAAAGCTATGGTGGAGGGAATTCCTCCTCCCATGGGCCACAATTTCCCTCCTAGCCCACTAGGATCCCATTGACTCATAGACCAAAGATTACCTCTTTCTACCCTCCCACTTCCTCATCTCAAGGGTAGCCTTTGTCATTTGTCAACGATCCCTATGCTATAAATAGCTCCCCATGGGCATGTAACTCATTCACGCCCCACTTGAACAAACTCAAGAGTCCCCCCTACCCCCGCCTTAGAACTGACTTCCGAAATGGGGGTTGCGATTCGGAGTCCGAGAAACCTTGTAAGGCTCGGAACGTCGGGAGTCGTGGGACTTCGGAAGCAGCGATATTCTGACTGTTCCATATACATGTTCTATAAATTTATTTTGACCTTCATATGTGTTAATTGTTTTCTCTAATGAATGTATATGTTTTCCAGTTGATTCTTCCCTACCGACGTTATGAAGCTGACCAAGTGAGTTCACTTTAATGCTTATCCTCTTTTGCTTCGAAATATTCTACTTTTCAGGTTTGTGGTCCAATCAATATAGTTTTCATTCAAAGCAAGTTAGTTCCAAAAAAGGGTTTAATAGGTTATAGGATTAGCATGTTTATGTGTTCGACAGATCAGTCAAATTTTGTACTCCCTTCGGTCCAAATTAATTGTCACAGCTTTAGTACAAAGTATTATTCTTAGCATAGCAGTTTGCATGTTTAGGCTAGTGGAATACATCTTCGGCCGTCATAACATGGGCCACAGCGAGAGAACCACATGGTCTGTTGGCCGTTTGTATTATTATTAATGCAAACGGTAACCAGCCAATCAAAAGTATGAATCCCACCTTGATCTAGACCTTTGGTTCATCATCAGGTAATCAGAAACGTGTGCAGTCAGGCACCATAGTTGATTACTATTGTCCAACCACCCAAATTTATACCTCTATCCAACATTATTGATGTCATAGTCATTTGTTTTGTATATATTGCAATAAAATTTACTGTGGGGGCTCCCCTACAGTTTTGGTTCAGAAAAATGTGGAAACATATGGTTTTGCTAATAAATTGCTAGATGTACAATCCCAACCAGTTGACTAGGGAATGATTTAAACAGGGTAATGTTTGTCCTATTTTTGCTTTAATTATGCGACCGGCTTGCACAGGAAAAAACCCTGGGCAAGAGTACTGTTGCTTTAGCTTTTAGCAGCCATGGTGTAAGAGTAAAACCCGTATCTGCTCTTCTAATGCTTAACATTTCGTTTGTCCTGCACAGGGTAACTTTTGCACTGTTTTCGCTGGATCGTACAAGCTTGTATGGGACAACTCATATTCAACATTCTTCAAAAAGGTATTGATTGGAATCCTGTTCATCATTTACAGTTTGTATATTTAGTGACTTGACTTTTTAGCCATTTCCTATTTGTTTATAATGTCCTGGAGAAACTGTAACTCCTTTTCCTGATTTGCATCTAGCAAGCATCTCAGTTCATCTCCAAGACTGCTAGAATTTCTGCCTAAACTATGAAGTAATAAAATATATAAGGCTAACACATATTGCTTCGTAATAACTACTGCTTATGAAACCCACTGGCAGTGTGTTTACTAGGTTCAGTTTCTGTGACTATTGCTGGAACCACCCATGCTGGACATGGATGGTATGACCCTTCTTTTGCCGACTATTTTGAAGAAACTCCCTAAATCATGGATATTACAGATTGCAAAAGGCCTGGGTAGCACAAAATTTGAAGAATATGGAAACAGAAGCAAAAGGCAAAAAATGGGTGAAGGAGAAAAACTCTAGAAATTAAACCGGTCAAGTCCTGGGGCATCAAAAGTGGAAGAAACTCCCTAAATCATGGATATTAAAGATCGCCAAAGGCCTGGGTAGCACAAAATATGAATAATATGGAAATAAAAGCAAAAGGCCAAAAATGAGTAAAAGGAGAAAAACGCTAGGAATTAAACCGGTCAACTCCTGGGACATCAAAAGATACCCCCCCCCCCCCTTCTCTTCTGATAATGATTGTCCATTCCATTTGCATATGCCAGACTCTCCGGTACAAGGTGGATGCAGTGCCTCCGGTCACCGAGACAGAGTAGCCGTGCAGATGCAGCCGAAGCCCTTATACCATGTTGTAACCTTATTCTTTTGCCGACTGTGTTGCAGCAATTCTAATCTCGAGTTTCAACTACACGTGGTAGCCCACTGGTGTATGAGCGCAGAATATGTATCTTTCTGTGCAAATATGTTTACGATGACTTGCTGATGCATGAATGCATCTGTACTAGAAGTATTACTTTTTTTTATGTGTTTATAATTTCAGAATTATGGATGTGCCTATTTTCCTGATTGTCCGATTTATCAGAATATCTGTTGGACCTTGCATTTGAATCTAAGAGTCGTCTTCATTTACTCCCTAGTCAGTAGCAACGGCAGAGAATGTTCAACGAAGTGCTAGCATGTTTTTCTTTTGGAAGTCTGGCATTTTATTGATTAAGCAATAAAGTCATACAAAGTCTCCCAAGATACAATCTGGAACAGAATGGAAAACACACAACAAACTAGAGTTCTTAACATGGGCCACTACATTACAATGCTGGTGAACATGCTTGAAAGATGTAGAAGTAAAAGTATGCCTTCTTGTTTGATATATATCACCACGGAGTCCATATTAGATCGATCCCGTGTGTTGGAGTTAATTCGTTGCATCAAAGAGAGACAATCTGAGGCAAATATCACAGAATATCACATGTGTGAATCCTTTGTCGCTCGATGTAGTGCAAGCGCTTCTGCCGTTTCCGGATCGAAGTATCCAGTGATGGACTCGGATCGAAGTATCCAGTGATGGGCTCGGAACACGCCACGAGGCAATTTCCATCATGATCAAGAGCCACCACACCCAAACTGTTGAGATTAACAAAAATAGCAGCATCAGAATAAACTACTCCCTCCGTTCCTAAGTATTTGTCTTTCTAGAGATTTACCGAAAAAGGCTTTCGCCCCGCTTTATAGATAAAGTACACCGCCACAAAACACACAACCCCAACAGGTTCAGACACACACACCCAAGTAGCACAACAAAGTCATAAGGTACTGCTGAGGGCACAGCTCAACAAGCCTAAAGAAACAGAAAAGGAAACCGGGCGAGGCCGGGCGAGAGATTTCATCTCAACATAAACACGAACCTTGTATAAATACGCCAGTATCATCTCAACATAAACACGAACCTTCGCAACAGAAACACATGGATGGTGATAAATAGCTTCATTTCTTGCCGCATTTCTGGATTCCCATACGCAAGAATAGTGGCTTCCCGGTCAGAAGACCGAAGAAAGTCAAATAGCCACTGCATGGTAGAACAAAAATCCGAGCGGCACAAATTAATATTGAAAGAATATTTTACGCCATCCCAGATGGCATGAGCATGGGGGCAGGACAGGATGGTGTGTTCAATACTTTCGGGTCTGCAACAGAAACAAGCTCGAGCTGGAACCTGACGCCGAAGAAGTTGTTCATCGGAAGGCAAGCAATTATGCGCGGAACGCCAGGGCACAATCTTCATCTTACCAGGAGCTTTGATCCACCAGATGGATTTCCAAAATTTCTCTTCATTAGCTCTATCAGAAGAGCTAGTAAGAAACGATTCGAGCGCTTCAGTCGTCCGGTGGACTTCGGACTTCTGTCATTTTCGTTCTGTGATGGTTGTGCCAGATGTCCGGAGGAAGCCTCATTTGCTTGATCCTTGTACTTGGTGTCCTCGCCATCTTGTCCGTTGGATGTAGTTGCTCCGTGGCTTTCCTTTAAGTATCTGATCACATATAAGCTCTTCGCTTGAGGTAGTAGCCATGCCTCATATGTGGAATGTGTTAGTTCGGAAAGGAGTAAGTTCACCTTAGCTTCGATAGCCCTTGCTCGAGCTCTAGTCATTGGTCCATGTGGTTTCGTGGGAGATGAAGGTAGGTCCATGTGGATGACCGTAGGATGCTCTGCATCATCTTTCCCCTTGGGAAAGATCCGACCTCGGATCAAAATCCTCATCACCATTGACGGAAGATAGGCCCTTGACGTTGAAGATGTCACTAACATTGTACTTGTCGCGTGGGATGTCGATCTTGTATGCATTGTTGTTGTAGCGTTCTAGCACCTTGAAGGGTCCGTCGGCCTGAGGTAGTAGCTTGGACTTACGTTCGTTGGGGAAGCGGTCCTTGCGAAGGTGTATCCACACAAGATCTCCAATGTTGAATATCATGGGTTTCTTGTTGATGTTGAGCTTGGTCGCAAGTCATTGTACTTGGCGCTCGATTGTTTGCCTTGTATCTTCATGCACCTTCTTGAGAAAGCTCGCACATGCACGCTCGTCCATGTTGATGCGCTCTTGTAGTGGTAGCGTAGAATGTCCAATGGGGACAAAGGATTGAAACCGTAGACGACCTCGAAGGGGGACTTTCTAGTAGTCGAATGTCTTACTCGACTGTAGGCGTACTTGGTGATGGGTAAGCACTCCTCCCACTCCTTAATGTTCTTCTTGATCAACATGCTTAGGAGAGTAGAGAGCGTTTGGTTGGTGATCTCTGTTTGGCCATCGGTTTGTGGGTGGTGTGCCGAAGAGAAGTGTAGCTTGATTCCGAGCTTGACGCAAAGCGTCTTCCAAAAGTAACTAAGGAACTTAACGTCGCGGTCCGACACGATAGTCTGGGCACTCCATGTAGACGCAAGATTACCCTACAAAAGAGATTTGCAACATGTGAAGCATCGTCTATCTTGTTAATGGAATAAAGTGTGCCATCTTAGAGAAACAGTCCACAACAACAAATACCAAATCTTTTTCATTTCTAGTTCTAGGAAAACCAAGCACAGTCCATACTAATATCTTCCCATGGGTGATACGGAATAGGAAGTAGCATATATAAACCATGTGATTGAGCTTTAGACTTAGCTTTGCGACATGTAAAGCATCGGTTGGTGTAGCGAGAGACATCACGGAACATCTAGGGCCAAAAGTAGTTCTTGGAGAGCGTGACAAATGTCTTGTCGCGTCTGAAGTGTCCCATAATGTTGGGGAACGCAGTATTTCAAAAATTTTCCTACGATCATGCAAGATCTATCTAGGAGATGCATAGCAACGAGAGGGGAGAGTGTGTCTACGTACCCTCGTAGACCGAAAGCGGAAGCGTTAAGTAACGCGGTTGATGTAGTCAAACATCTTCGCGATCCAACCGATCAAGTACCGAACGCATGGCACCTCCACGATCTGCACACGTTCAGCTCGATGACGTCCCTCGTACTCTTGATCTAGTTGAGGCCGAGGGAGAGTTTCGTTAGTACGACGGCGTGATGACGGTGATGATGAAGTTACCGACGTAGGGCTTCCCCTAAGCATTACAACGATATAACCGAGGTGGAAATCTGTGGAGGAAGGCACCGCACACGGCTAAGACAATTGTCAACTTGTGTGTCTATGGGGTGCCCCCTCCCCCGTATATAAATGAGTGGAGGAGGGGAGGGCCGACCCTCTCTATGGCGCGCCCTAAGGGGGATTCCTACTCCTAGTAGGAGTAGGTTTCCCCAGTTTCCCTAGTTGGAGTAGGAGAAGAAGGAAGAGGGAGAAGAAGAGAAGGAAAGGGGAGCTGACCCCTCCCCAATTCGGATTGGGCTTGGGGGGGGAGCGCCCCCCACTTGGCCGCCTCCTTCTCTCTCCCACCATGGCCCATTAAGGCCCATTGACTCCCCGGGGGGTTCTGGTAACCTCCCGGTACTTCAGAAAATGCCCGAACTCATCCGGAACCATTCCGGTGTCCAAACTGTAACACCCCGGATATGATTTACCCAATATGTACTCCAACTCTTGCCGTTTCCGGCGTTAAGTTATTTTATTTTCTCGGGTTCGGGTTTTTGTCTCCATGTGTTGTTATCGTTGTCATGCATCTCATATCATGTCATCATGTGCATTGCATTTGCATACGTGTTCGTCTCATGCATTCGAGCATTTTCCCCGTTGTCCGTTTTGCATTCCGGCGCTTCGTTCACCTCCGGTGGTCATTTCTACCTTTCTTTCGTGTGTGGGGATTAAACATTTCTGGATTGGACCGAGACTTGCCAAGCGGCCTTGGTTTACTACCGGTAGACCGCCTGTCAAGTTTCGTACCATTTGGACTTTGTTTGATACTCCAATGATTAACCGAGGGACCGAGAAGGCCTCGTGTGTGTTGCAGCCCAACACCCCTCCAAGTTGGCCCAAAACTCACCAAAACCCTCTCCATCATCTAGAGCGTTCGATCACGATCGCGTGGCCGAAAACCGCACCTCATTTGGACTCTCCTAGCTCCATCCACCTCTATATATAGAGCCCCTCATTTCAACTCACGGACGAAACCCTAGATCCACTCCACGCGCCGCCGCCGGACAATTTTCCCCGGGCCGGACGTGTCAGTCTCCACCCCGCCGCCACGTGTCATGCCACCATTGGCCCGCGCCGCCGCGCCCACATCACCGTCCTGCCCGCGCGCCGGCCCGCCGGGGCCCAGGCGGGGCCCACCCGGCCCGCGAGCCCGAGCCGCCGCACCATCACGCCCCCGCCGCCGTCCTCCTCCCGTCCGGGCCGCCTCCTCCTGCCGCTCCCCACCGGACCCCGCCGCCTTTTGCCGCCCGCCACCCGAGAGCCTCCTCGCC
>NW_025225141.1:26786-30595 GCF_018294505.1 Triticum aestivum | reverse complement strand
TTATAACATAGGGTGACACAGAACTAGCTCCAGTTCATCAATGTAATGTAGGCATGTATTCCGAATATAGTCAAACGTGCTTATGGAAAAGAACTTGCATGACATCTTTTGTCCTACCCTCCCGTGGCAGCCGGGTCCTATTGGAAACTAAGGGATATGAAGGCCTCCTTTTAATAGAGTACCGGAACAAAGCATTAACACTTAGTGAATACATGAACTCCTCAAACTATAGTCATCACCGGTAATTGTCCCGATAATTGTCACTTCGGGGTTAACGGATCATAACATATAGTAGGTGACTATTGACTTGCAAAATGGCATCAAGAACTCACACATATTCATGGAAACATAATAGGTTCAGATATGAAATCATGGTAGTCGGGCCCTAGTGACAAGCATTAAGCATAGCAAAGTCATAGCAACATCAATCTCAGAACATAATGGATACTAGGGATCAAACCCTAACAAAACTAACTCGATTACATGATAAATCTCATCCAAACCATCACCGTCCAGCAAGCCTACGATGGAATTACTCACGCACGGCGGTGAGCATCATGAAATTGGTGATGGTGGAAGGTTGATGATGCTGATGGCGACGGATTCCCCTCTCCGGAGCCCCGAACGGACTCCAGATCAGCCCTCCTGAGAGAGATTAGGGCTTGGAGGCGGCTCCGTATCGTAAAACGCGATGAATCCTCCTCCCTGATTTTTTTCTCCCCGAACGTGAATATATAGAGTTGGAGTTGAGGTCGGTGGAGCCTCAGGGGGCCCACGAGACAGGGGGCGCATCCCAGGGGGGTGGGCGCGCCCCCACCCTCGTGGACAGGGTGTGGGCCCCCTGGTGTTGATTCTTTCCCAATATTTTTTCTATATTCCAAAAGTATTCTCCGTGAAGTTTCAGGTCATTCCGAGAACTTTTATTTCTGCACAAAAATAACACCATGGCAATTCTGCTGAAAATAGGGTCAATCCGGGTTAGTTCCATTCAAATCATGCAAGTTAGAGTCCAAACCAAGGTCAAAAGTGTTTGGAAAAGTAAATACGATGGAGACGTATCATGCATCATCCCACAAGTAAATCATTAGTCACATTGCTTGCAAGGCTTATTATGACGTGCATTACCGAGAGGGCCCAAAGATACCTCTCCGATACTCGGAGTGAAAAATCCTAATCTTGATCTATGCCAACCCAACAAACACCTTCAGAGATACCTATAGAGCATCTTTATAATCACCCAGGTACGTTGTGATGTTTGATAGCACACAAGGTATTCCTCAAGTATCCGGGAGTTGCATAATCTCATAGTCAAAGGAATATGTATATGACATGAAGAAAGCAATAGCAATAAAACTTTAACAATCATTATGCTAAGCTAATAGATGGATCTTGTCCATCACATCATTCTCCTAATGATGTGATCCCATTCATCAAATGACAACTCATGTCTATGGTTAGGAAACTTAACCATCTTTGATTAACGAGCTAGTCTAGTAGAGGTTTACTAGGGACAGTGTGTTTTGTCTATGTATCCACACATGTATCAAGTTTCGGGTTAATACAATTCTAGCATGAATAATAACCATTTATCATGATATAAGGAAATATAAAATAACAACTTTATTATTGCCTCTAGGGCATATTTCCTTTAGTATCCCACTTGCACTAGAGTCAATAATTTAGTTCACATCGCCATGTGATTTAACACCAATAGTTCGCATCTTTATGTGATTAACACCCATAGTTCACATCGCCATGTGACCAACACCCAAAGAGTTTACTAGAGTCAATAATCTAGCTCACATCATTATGTGATTAACACCCAAAGAGTACTAAGGTGTGATCATGTTTTGCTTGTGAGAGAAGTTTAGTCAACGGGTCTGCCACATTTAGATCCGTATGTATTTTGTAAATTTTCTATGTCTACAATGCTCTGCATGGAGCTACTCTAGATAATTGCTCCCACTTTCAATATGTATCCAGATCGAGACTCGGAGTCATCTGGATTAGTGTCAAAGCTTGCATCAATATAACTCTTTACGATGAACTCTTTATCACCTCCATAACCGAGAAATATTTCCTTAGTCCTCTTTGGTAACTAAGGATAACTTTGATCGTTGTCCAATGATCCAGTCCTGGATCACTATCGTACCCCCTTGCCAAACTCATGGTAAGGTACACAATAGGTCTGGTACACAACATAGCACAGTTTATAGAACCTATTGTTGGGGATATGACTATCAGGTATGACCCGCTCAGGAGGGGCCAGGTCATCCCTATGGCGGTTCATCTCAATGAAGCCCAAGAGCATACTAACAATGGTGGTTCATAGATAGGCTTAGTAGAGGGCCCAAACCCGAAGGCGGCTT
Source organism: Triticum aestivum (assembly GCF_018294505.1). NCBI lineage: Eukaryota > Viridiplantae > Streptophyta > Magnoliopsida > Poales > Poaceae > Triticum > Triticum aestivum. The sequence goes on along the minus strand of NW_025225141.1, from coordinate 28,226 downwards.
AAGGCCCATGGATATAAACCGCCATGTATATACACTTGTATTGTAAGGCATGTAAGAAAGGTCACCGAGCCGGATACGTTGTATGAGCCGGCCGGGACTCTGTAGGCCATAGGGCGTCAACCCGTGTATATAAGGGGACGACCCAGTGGCGGCTTAGGGCAGGAAATAACAGATCGAGAGACAGGTTAAGCATATTCGCTCCCTGGTCATCGAAACCCTAGCAATACCACCTCCAACTAGATTAGGCTTTTACCTTCACCGCAAGGGGCCAAACCAGTATAAACTCTCCGTGTCCTTTTTCCTGATTAACCCCTTTAAGCTAATCTCGTTGCGATGGCTCCACAACTAAGTCCTCACACTAGGACATCTGCCGTGACAATTCCACGACAGTTGGCGCCCACCGTGGGGCTATCGCATGATGGTTTCAAGTTCTTAGAGGGCAACTTCGAAGGGATCAAGGGATACGCCATGGGCCAGATGACCAAGAGTCGTCGCAACAAGCTCTACATCAATGACGTAGGCTGGGGCCCCGAGGACGGCTCAATTGAGTACGGGTACCGGGTCCCCTTCGGTGGAATTCACGTCTTCATCGGCAAGATCGGCGAACCGGGCCCTGAGCCGGACATCTGCACAGACATCATCGAGACGGCTCAGTGTGCGAGACCCGCCTGGGTTCGGCCCGCCATGAATCGTGCCTTCCTTGGGTTTATCCATGGAGCGGAATTTGAGGATAGATCGGCATCTGGTGAAGAGACCATCATTTTATTCTGATGGTGAGTCATCCACCAGTGAGACCGAGTCATTGTATCAACTGCAAGACGGCCGGCTTGGGGACTGTTCCGATGGCGACAGTATTACAGACCCCTGCGAGCCACTGAACCGGGTTGCAATCTTCATGGCCGGTACACAGCCCGTGCAGCACTCGTCGACTATAACAGAGCTGATTTCCGGGTCAGCAGCGACAATGGCTATCGGGGCAGGAGGCCCAGTGCGCCCACCGGCTCAGGTCTTAACTGACTTGCTGGATAAGCTGACAGCTCTGTTAACAACATTGGTTAACCCGGTGGATCAGGATCAACATAATGCGACAGTCGCAAAATTACGTGATGAGATATCACAGGCCAAGGAGGAGCTAAACACAAAAAACGCCAGGATGGCCGAGGAGCGGGCAGCTTTGGATGATCAGGCACAAAGGATTCAGTCGGAGTCTTACCGACTCATGCTAGATCAGAATGCTTCAAACGAAGTCATGAGGAGGAGGCATCAGACTCGTCTTCCCTCAGTTTACGAGGCAAGAAATCTCTTTAACACGCCAGGAGCAGGAACTAGTAACCCCGGCAGTGGTAAAGCGGGTCGAAGCACCTGGGACGGGTATGCTGGTTTAGCCGCGCACGACGGACCTGCCTCGTCAAAACAATAACCCGCCATAGCATGCGCCAA
>NW_025225141.1:14278-25335 GCF_018294505.1 Triticum aestivum | reverse complement strand
TTTTTTGCAATTTTACTGCCTGAGTTGTTCGACCTGAACTTCTCCCAGTGCTAGGTTGATCATCCATCGACATTCACCAAACGAGGCTTGCGGTATAATGTTGGAAAGCTATGGACATCAGTATCATGACCCAAGTTAAATTTTTGGCAAAATGTAAGTGGTTTAAGAGCAGTTTTGAAAACCGTTTTTCCTCATACAAAAAATGTGAATCGTATTTTCGATTGCATTTTTAAACCGTTTATCGAAATGAGGCAAATAATATGGCGTTGGAAAGCTGCTACAAAACCGCTCCTTCCACATGTTGAAAGTTCTCTCTAATTCCCTATGGATAAAAAGTAATTTGGAAAATCGTAGAATTTCGCAAACGAAACACCTGAGTTCGTATTTTCGATGTCATTTCTAAACGGCTAAACCAATTGAGGCAAATAATATGGTGTTGTAAATCTTATGAAAATGTGCTACTTTTTCATGTTAAAAGTTTTTTCTAATTTGGACGGTTTAAAAGTAATTTAGAAAACGATAGAAGTTCCACCGAGTTCGTATTTTCGAGCTAATTCTTTAATCGTACATCCGAATGCAGCAAATGATACGGCGTTGGAAAGTTTGAACAAATGCGAAACTTTTTTGTATATATTGTTTCTCCTTATGGTTTTAAGTCAATTTTGAAAATGGCTAAAAATGTATTTCCCCGTAATTTCTACAAACTTTATCGGAATGAGGCAAATAATATACCGCTGAAAAGCTATGAAAAATGCGAAACTTTTTTAGGTTGATGGTTTTCTCTGATTCCTAGCCGTTTTCATGTAATTTCGAAAACGGCGAGATCATTCGTTCTGCCTTTATCACGAAACAGATTCTTCGAAAATGCACCGCGTGAAGAACCTAAACTTCTCGGCACGTGTACCTGAACTTCACTCTGTTTTCATGTGATTTTTTGCTCGTATCTCTCCATCCACTGCTCGTAGCTCTCCGTCCACTCACCAAAATTGAGCAAGTGATATACCGGTGGAAAGCTGTTGTAACCACACAACTTTCTCGTGTTGATCATTTTTTTCATACTCGCGATGATTTTAAAAGTTTTTCATCTGAAATTCATTCAGTGTAGTAGTTGAACTTCCTGCTGTTTTCACGTTGAACTTCTATGACGTATTTTCGTTTGTAATTTTCTCATCCATTGGTCAATGTTACACAAATAATATTTCTTTTGTACAAAACTCTCTCACAATAATTTTTTTAACTTTCTTCGACCGAGGACTTGAACTTATAACAACAACAAAAATTGGACCATGCCTTTTAATTCTTTTTTCTCATATTAAACACACACCATGTAGTACATGAACTTTTTCCATTTTTTAGTTTGAATTTTTATTTTCTTTTTGAAATTAAATTGCTCCCAAATAATTATTGAACTTCTTCGTGGATTGAGAGAATTATTTTAATGATAAAAAAACAAATTTTTTTGTGTGTTTTCGAACATGGAAATACAAGGTGAACCTCTCTCGCAAGAATTTTTGAACTTCCTCGGACAGAGCACTTGAACTTCTGTCAACAAACCTTTTAAGCTTTTAGTTTTCTATACTTTTATTCTCACCTGAAATGCATTCCTTGTAGTACTTGAACTTTTCGTTGTTTTCACCTCACCTGTCCCAGCAGTAGTAGTTGAATTTCCTTCAGTACAAGGTTGCACTTTCGTCAACATCGCCCAAATGGGGCTTGTAATATAGCTTTGGAAAGCTAGGGACAGGAGTATTATGACCCAAGTTAAATTTTTTGGCAAATCTAAGCAGTTTAAGAGCAGTTTTGAAAATAATTTTCTCTTCATACAAGAAATGTGAATCATATTTTCGTTCCCATTTCTAAACAGTTGCTGCAAATGCGCTCCTTCCATATGTAGAATGACTACCCCTTTAGCAATGAAAAAAATCTGAATTTTTATAGACATCAAACGACTCTAATCCTTTAATTTTTGAACCTCTTTGTGTATTTTTAGAAATGGCAAAAATTGGAGTTTTTTTAGTAAATGTCTAAATTCTCCGTTATTTCGAACTGAACTTCTTGGTTTATTCGTTAGTAATGGAAAAAATTCAAGTTTTTGTAATAAATATAGAACTGCTCCGTTTTTTGAAATTGAACTTCTTGATTTATTATTTAGTAACGAGGAAAATTTGACTTTTTCATATACATTCAACTACTCTATTTTTTTAATTGAACTTCTTGGTTTTTTTAATTTGGACTTCCTGGTGTTAATCATTTGTAACAGAAAAAATTCTACTTTTGTAATAAACATTGAACTTCTCAATTTTAATTTTGAACTTCTAGGATCTTTTAAAAAACCACAAAAAGTTTTGTAATAAATATCGAACCACTCAATGTTTGTAATAAACATCGAATGACTCCATTATTAAAATTTGAACTTCTAGTTTTTATTTAGATTTTTGTTTTTAAACTTGATCATCTTGGTTTATACTAAATATTGAACTTCTCAGTTATTTAAATTTGAACCTCTAGGTTTTTATATAACCCATTTTAATTAAAAAGTTGAACTTCTTTGTATTTTTAATTTGACTTTCTTGGTTTTGTAATAAACATCGAACCTCTATGTTTGTGAAATTTGAACCTCTAATTTCTTTTGGAAATGTGGATAATGTTTTCTTTGACGATGATTATGTTTGTATACTAATTTTCTCATCCATTCATCTGAAATTCATTCAGTGTAGTAGTTGAACTTCATGTTGTTTTCACGTTCAACTTATGTGACGTATTTTCGTTCGCAATTTTTTCATCCATTCGTCTAAAATTCATTCATTGTAGTAGTTGAACTTCCTGCTGTTTTAACATTGAACTTATGTGACATATTTTCGTTTGTAATTTTCTCATCCATTCATCAGTGTTACACAAATGATATTCTTTTTGTATAAACCTCTCTCACAATAATATTTTTTAACTTTCTCCGCCCGAGGCTTGAACTTACTCAAATGATATTCTTGTCGTTTTCAAGTAATTTAGAAAATGGCAAGATCATGATTTATGCCTTCATTGCGAAAGGAAATGCACTACGTGAAGTAGTTAAACTTCTAGGGCATGTTGTTTGAACTTCACTCTATTTTTGACGTGCTATTTTTGCCCGTAACTCCCCAACAATTTACCGGAATTGAACAAATGGTATACCAATGGAAACCTGTTGAAAACACGTAACTTTTTCGTGTTGATCATTTTTTCATACTTGCGACGGTTCAAAATATTTTTTTGAATGCGTAAAAATGTGTTTTTAACGGTACACTGCTACCTCTTGAGCACTGCGTTGGATTTCCCTGAGGAGGAGAGGATGATGCAGCAAAGTAGCGTAAGTATTTCCCTCAGTTTTTGAGAACCAAGGTATCAATCCAGTAGGAGGCTACGTGCGAGTCCCTCGTACCTACACAAAAACAATAGCTCAACACAACCAACGCGCTTAGGGGTTGTCAATCCCTTCACGGTCACTTACGAAAGTGAAATCTGATAGAGATGCTAAATAATATTTTTGGTATTTTTGGTATAGACATGCAAAGTAAAAAGTAAAAGCAAAGTAAAAGCAAAGCAATAATTAAGTGATGGAGATTGATATGATGAGAAAGAGACCCGGGGGCCATAGGTTTCACTAGTGGCTTCTCTCAAGAGTATAAGTATTCTACGGTGGGTGAAAAAATTACTGTTGAGCAATTGATAGAATTGAGCATAGTTATGAGAATATCTAGGTATGATCATGTATATAGGCATCACGTCCGAGACAAGTAGACCAACTCCTTCCTGCATCTACTACTATTACTCCACTCATCGACCGCTATCCAGCATGCATCTAGAGTATTAAGTTAAAAACAGAGTAACGCCTTAAGCAAGATGACATGATGTAGAGGGATGGTTTCATGCAATATGATAAAACCCCCATCTTGTTATCCTCGATGGCAATGATACAATACGTGCCTTGCTGCCCCTTCTGTCACTGGGAAAGGACACCGCAAGATCAAACCCAAAGCTAAGCACTTCTCCCATGGCAAGAACAACCAATCTAGTAGGCCAAACCAAACTGATAATTCGAAGAGACTTGCAAAGATAACCAATCATACATAAAAGAATTCAGAGAAGATTCAAATATTATTCATAGATAGACTTGATCATAAACCCACAATTCATCGGTCTCAACAAACACACCGCAAAAAGAAGATTACATCGAAAAGATCTACACGAGAGAGGGGGAGAACATTGTATCGAGATCCAAAAAGAGAGAAGAAGCCATCTAGCTACTAACTATGGACCCGTAGGTCTGAAGTAAACTACTCACACTTCATCGGAGGGGCTTGGATGATGATGTAGAAGCCCTCCGTGATCGATGCCCCCTCCGGCGGAGCTCTGGAACAAGCCCCAAGATGGGATCTCGTGGATACAGAAAGTTGCGGCGGTGGAATTAGGTTTTTGGCTCCGTCCCCGATCGTTTGGGGGTATGTGGATATATATAGGAGGAAGAAGTATGTCGGTGGAGCTTCGAGGGGACCACAAGGCAGGGGGGCGCGCCCTAGGGGGGGCGCCCTCCACCCTCGTGACCGCCTCGTGGCTTTCTTGACGGAGGGTCCAAGTCTCCTAGGTCTTATCTGATGAGAAAATCACGTTTCCGAAGGTTTCATTCCGTTTGGACTCCGTTTGATATTCTGTTTCTCCGAAACACTAAAATAGGCAAAAACAGCAATTCTGGGTTGGGCCTCCGGTTAATAAGTTAGTCCCGAAAATAATATAAAAGTGGAAAATAAAGCCCAATATAGTCCAAAACAGTAGATAATATAGCATGGAGCAATAAAAAATTATAGATACGTTGGAGACTTATCAAGCATCCCCAAGCTTAATTCCCGCTCGTCCTCGAGCAGGTAAATGATAAAAAGAGAATTTTTGATGCGGAGTGCTACTTGGCATAATTTTAAGGTAATTCTTCTTAATTGTGGTATGAATTTTCAGATCCGAAAGATTCAATACAAAAGTTCATATTGACATAAAAATGATAATACTTCAAGCATACTAACTAAGCAATTATGTCTTCTCAAAATAACATGGCCAAAGAAAGTTCATCCCTACAAAATCATATAGTTTAGTCATGTTTCATTTTCGTCACACAAGAATGCTCTCATCATGCACAACCCCGATGACAAGCCAAGCAATTGTTTCATACTTTAGTAATCTCAAACCTATAAACTTTCACGCAATATATGAGCGCGAGCCATGGACATAGCACTATGGGTGGAACAAACTATAATGAGGGGGGTTATGTGGAGAAGACAAAAAAGGAGAAAGTCTCACATCAACGAGGCTAATCAATGGGCTATGGAGATGCCCATCGATTGATGTTAATGCAATGAGTAGGGATTGCCATGCAACAGATGCACTAGAGCTATAAATGTATGAAAGCTCAACAAAAAAAACTAGTGGGTGTGCATCCAACTTGCTTGCTCACAAAGACCTAGGGCACTTGAGGAGGCCCATTGTTGGAATATACAAGCCAAGTTCTATAATCAAAAATTCCCACTAGTATATGAAAGTGATAACATGAGAGACTCTCTACTATGAAGATCATGGTTCTACTTTGAAGCACAAGTGTGGTAAAAGGATAGTAACATTGTCCCTTCTCTCTTTTTCCCTCATTTTTTGGGCCTTTTCTTTTTTATGGCCTTTCTCTTTTTTTGGGCCTCTCTCTTTTTTATGGCCTCTTTTTTTATTCCTCACTTGGGACAATTCTCTAATAATGATGATCATCACACTTCTGTTTATTTACAACTCAATGATTACAACTCGGTACTAGAATAAATATGACTCTATATCAATGCCTTCGGTGGTGTGCCGGAATATGCAATGAACCAAGAGTGACATGTATGAAAGAATTATGAACGGTGGCTTTGCCACAAATACTATGTCAACTACATGATCATGCTAAGCAATATGACAATGACGAATGTGTCATGAACGGAATGATGGAAAGTTGCATGGCAATATATCTCGGAATGGCTATGGAAATGCCATAATAGGTATGTATGGTGGCTGTTTTGAGGAAGATATAAGGAGGTTTATGTGTGAAAGAGCGTATCATATCACGGGGTTTGGATGCACCGGCGAAGTTTGCGCCAACTCTCAATGTGAGAAAGGGCAATGCACGGTACCGAAGAGGCTAGCAAGGATGGAAGGGTGAGAGTGCGTATAATCCATGGACTCAACATTAGTCATAAAGAACTCACATACTTATTGAAAAAATCTACAAGTCATCAAAAACCTCGGCACTATCGCATGCTCCTAGGGGGATAGATTGGTAGGAAAAGACCATCGCTCGTCCCCGACCGCCACTCATAAGGAAGACAATCAAATAACACCTCATGTTTCAAATTTGTTGCATAACGTTTACCATACGTGCATGCTATGGGACTTGCAAACTTCAACACAAGTATTCCTCAATTTCACAACTACTCAACTAGCATGGATTTGATATTATTACCTCCATATCTCAAAACAATCATCAAACATCAAACTTTTCTTAGTATTCAACACACTCATACAAAAGTTTTATTATTAATCTTGCATACCAAGCATATTAGGATTTTAAGAAAATTACCATGCTACTAAGACTCTCAAAATAATCTAAGTGAAGCATGAGAGATCAATAGTTTCTATAAAACAAATCCACCACTGTGCTCTAAAAGATATAAGTGAAGCACTAAAGCAAAACTATAAAGCTCAAAAGATATAAGTGAAGCACATAGAGTATTCTATCAAATTCCAAATCATGTATGGCTCTCTCAAAAGGTGTGTACAGCAAGGATGATTGTGGTAGACTAACAAACAAATACTCAAATCATAAAAGACGCTCCAAGCAAAACACATATCATATGGTGAATAAAAATATAGCTCCAAGTAAAGTTACCGATAGAAGTAGACGAAAGAGGGGATGCCTTCCGGGGCATCCCCAAGCTTTGGCTTTTAGGTGTCCTTAGATTATCTTGGAGTTTCCACGGGCATCCCCAAGCTTAGGCTCTTGCCACTCCTTGTTCCATAATCCATCAAATCTTTACCCAAAACTTGAAAACTTCACAACACAAAACTTAAAGTAGAAAATCTCATGAGCTCCGTTAGCGAAAGAAAACAAAAGACCACTTCAAGGTACTTTAATGAACTCATTATTTATTTATATTGGTGATAAACCTAATGTATTCCAACTTCTCTATGGTTTATAAACTATTTTACTAGCCATAGATTCATCAAAATAAGCAAACAACACACGAAAAACAGAATCTGTCAAAAATAGAACAGTCTGTAGTAATATGTAGCTAGCGCAAGATCTGGAACCCCAAAAATTCTAAAATAAATTGCTGGACGTGAGGAATTTATATATTAATCATCTTCAAAAAGAATTAACTAAATATCACTTTCGAAATAAAAATGACAGCAGTTCTCGTGAGCGCTAAAGTTTCTGTTTTTTACAGCAAGTTCAACAAGACTTTCCTCAAGTCTTCCCAACGGTTCTACTTGGCACAAACACTAATTAAACACAAAAAACCACAACCAAAACAGATTCTAAATAATTTATTTATTACTAAACAGGAGCAAAAATCAAGGAATAAAAATAAAATTGGGTTGCCTCCCAACAAGCGCTATCGTTTAACGCCCCTAGCTAGGCATAACAAGCAAGAATAGATCTAGGTATTGCCATGGTAGTAAGATAGATTATTAAAACTCATTTCATATTCTCTATGTTCGGCATCAAGTTTTATTTGAGGCAAGAAAAAATAATCAAAATGGCTAAATTTAACGGGACAAACGTCCCCAAGATCAACCTTGGGAGGTATAGGTTCCTCCTTTGGTCCTTCATAATGCACAACCAATTCATCATTATAAGCATTCTTTTGACAGAACTTTGTGAGCCTATATTCAAGAGAATATCCTAGTTCATTATTTCAAATAGCCAAATCATCATTAAGTTTAGAAATTCTATCAACTAAAACATTGGTAGGAACCCTTTTTCTAAGATTTTCATTGAAAGCAACATAGTCTAGAGATTGAAAACGCATTATTTCTTCTTGATCAAAGAGGATAGCCTCTATGGGAGGACGGCAAGCGTCCACCCTATAATGCGCAAAGATTTCTTTGGCTTCTTTTATTATGAATCTAAACTCATGAGCCAAAAAGATAGTAGCAACACGCTTAACAGAAGAATGCTCAATATTAGAAAATTCCAGAAAAATCCTTTGTATGGAAGGATGCATGTGCATGAATCGTCTTTCAAGTTCAACTACAAGCATGGCAATAGCGTCTGCAAGACTACTAGTTCTGTGAAGGATAGAACTACCCATAGAAGGTAAAGCACCGGCACAAGTAAAGAAATCTTGAATAACTCCTTTTCCAATAATATTACCACTACCAACACGGATTTTTTTTGTATGAAAGATGGTAGGTTCTTTAGCAGGAGCATCAGAATTTTTCATGATAATATTATTGTCCATATTGACAATAATTTCCCCAATTTCTGACATAGAGGCAAAAGGTAAAGGACTTGACATAACGACAAGCAAACAAACTAACACACGAGCTAACAAAAAGCAAACGGGCAAAAAGAGGCAAATAGAGAGAGAGGGGGCGAATAAAACGGCAATGATGAAGTGGGGGAGAGGAAAGCGAGAGGCAAATGTCAAATAATGTAATGCGGGAGATAGGGATTGTGATGGGTACTTGGTATGTTGACTTTTGTGCAGACTCCCCGGCAACGGCGCCGGAAATTCTTCTTGCTACCTCTTGAGCACTGTGTTGGATTTCCCCGAAGAGGAGAGGATGATGCAGCAAAGTAGCGTAAGTATTTCCCTTAGTTTTTGAGAACCAAGGTATCAATCCAGTAGGAGGCTACGCGCGAGTCCCTCGTACCTACACAAAACAATAGCTCAACGCAACCAACGGGCTTAGGGGTTGTCAATCCCTTCACGGTCACTTACGAAAGTGAAATCTGATAGAGATGATAAATAATATTTTTGGTATTTTTGGTATAGAGATGCAAAGTAAAAAGTAAAAGCAAAGTAAAAGCAAAGCAATAATAAAGTGATGGAGATTGATATGATGAGAACGAGACCCGGGGGCCATAGGTTTCACTAGTGGCTTCTCTCAAGAGCATAAGTATTCTACGGTGGGTGAACAAATTACTGTTGAGCAATTGACAGAATTGAGCGTAGTTATGAGAATATCTAGGTATGATCATGTATATAGGCATCACGTCCGAGACAAGTAGACCGACTCCTTCCTGCATCTACTACTATTACTCCACTCATCGACCGCTATCCAGCATGCATCTAGAGTATTAAGTTAAAAACAGAGTAACGCCTTAAGCAAGATGACATGATGTAGAGGGATAGTTTCATGCAATATGATAAAACCCCATCTTGTTATCCTCGTTGGCAACGATACAATACGTGCCTTGCTGCCCCTTCTGTCACTGGGAAAGGACACCGCAAGATCGAACCCAAAGCTAAGCACTTCTCCCATGGCAAGAACAACCAATCTAGTAGGCCAAACCAAACTGATAATTCAAAGAGACTTGCAAAGATAACCAATCATACATAAAAGAATTCAGAGAAGATTCAAATATTATTCATAGATAGACTTGATCATAAACCCACAATTCATCGGTCTCAACAAACACACCGCAAAAAGAAGATTACATCGAATAGATCTACACGAGAGTGGGGGAGAACATTGTATTGAGATCCAAAAAGAGAGAAGAAGCCATCTAGCTACTAACTATGGACCTGTAGGTCTGAAGTAAACTACTCACAGTTCATCGGAGGGGCTTGGATGATGATGTAGAAGCCCTCCGTGATCGATGCCCCCTCCAGCGGAGCTCCGGAACAGGCCCCAAGATGGGATCTCGTGGATACAGAAAGTTGCGGCGGTGGAATTAGGCTTTTGGCTCCGTCCTCGATCGTTTGGGGGTACGTGGATATATATAGGAGGAAGAAGTACGTTGGTGGAGCTTCGAGGGGCCGACAAGGCAGGGGGCGCGCCTTAGGGGGGGCGCCCTCCACCCTCGTGACCGCCTCGTGGCTTTCTTGATGGAGGGTCCAAGTCTCCTGGGTCTTATCTAATGAGAAAATCACGTTTCCGAAGGTTTCATTCCGTTTGGACTCCGTTTGATATTATGTTTCTCCGAAACACTGAAATAGGCAAAAAACAACAATTCTGGGCTGGGCCTCCGGTTAATAGGTTAGTCCCAAAAATAATATAAAAGTGGAAAATAAAGCCCAATATAGTCCAAAACAGTAGATAATATAGCATGGAGCAATCAAAAATTATAGATATGTTGGAGACGTATCATACACATAAAGCTTTTAAATCATTTATGAAAATGTAGCATATTATATACCGTTGGAAAGCTTATGAATAGGAGCAAATTTTTCATCAAGACAACCGTTACAAATTCGTTGCCTTTTGAGAGTAGTATTAAAAATGGAAAAAACAACATCAGTTTTTCCTTATTTTTAACATGTAATTGAAGGTTGGACGTCTCGCACTAGAGATCTCGAACTGCACCAAGAGGAGCACGTGAACTTCTTGCAACAAACCTTTTAGGCTTATAGTTTTGATTCATTTTATTCTTATCTGAAATTCATTCAGTGTAATAGTTGAACTTCCCGTTGTTTTCATGTCGTACTTCTGTGATGTATTTTTGTTTGTAATTTCTCACCCATTCATCTGTGTTACACAAATAATATACTATTTGAACAAATCTCCGGCCGAGGACTTTAACTTCTAGCAACAAAAAATTTAGATTTGTCTTTTTATTCATTTTTTCTCATATGAAACATACACCGTGTAGTACGTGAACTTCTGATTGTTATCACTTTTGAACTGCTCTCTGGTTTTCTTGTCCTAAATCCTAATACACTCGTCAAAATTGAGTATTTAAATCCTAGGTTTTTATAATCTCTGAACTTCTCTGCTTTTTTAATTTGAACTTCTTAGTTTTATTCTTTTGAAAATTTAAAAAAATGATTTTCATGTAAACATCG
>NW_025225141.1:11480-14268 GCF_018294505.1 Triticum aestivum | reverse complement strand
GCAATGAACCAAGAGTGACATGTATGAAAGAATTATGAACGGTGGCTTTGCCACAAATACTATGTCAACTACATGATCATGCTAAGCAATATGACAATGACGAATGTGTCATGAACGGAATGATGGAAAGTTGCATGGCAATATATCTCGGAATGGCTATGGAAATGCCATAATAGGTATGTATGGTGGCTGTTTTGAGGAAGATATAAGGAGGTTTATGTGTGAAAGAGCGTATCATATCACGGGGTTTGGATGCACCGGCGAAGTTTGCGCCAACTCTCAATGTGAGAAAGGGCAATGCACGGTACCGAAGAGGCTAGCAAGGATGGAAGGGTGAGAGTGCGTATAATCCATGGACTCAACATTAGTCATAAAGAACTCACATACTTATTGAAAAAATCTACAAGTCATCAAAAACCTCGGCACTATCGCATGCTCCTAGGGGGATAGATTGGTAGGAAAAGACCATCGCTCGTCCCCGACCGCCACTCATAAGGAAGACAATCAAATAACACCTCATGTTTCAAATTTGTTGCATAACGTTTACCATACGTGCATGCTATGGGACTTGCAAACTTCAACACAAGTATTCCTCAATTTCACAACTACTCAACTAGCATGGATTTGATATTATTACCTCCATATCTCAAAACAATCATCAAACATCAAACTTTTCTTAGTATTCAACACACTCATACAAAAGTTTTATTATTAATCTTGCATACCAAGCATATTAGGATTTTAAGAAAATTACCATGCTACTAAGACTCTCAAAATAATCTAAGTGAAGCATGAGAGATCAATAGTTTCTATAAAACAAATCCACCACTGTGCTCTAAAAGATATAAGTGAAGCACTAAAGCAAAACTATAAAGCTCAAAAGATATAAGTGAAGCACATAGAGTATTCTATCAAATTCCAAATCATGTATGGCTCTCTCAAAAGGTGTGTACAGCAAGGATGATTGTGGTAGACTAACAAACAAATACTCAAATCATAAAAGACGCTCCAAGCAAAACACATATCATATGGTGAATAAAAATATAGCTCCAAGTAAAGTTACCGATAGAAGTAGACGAAAGAGGGGATGCCTTCCGGGGCATCCCCAAGCTTTGGCTTTTAGGTGTCCTTAGATTATCTTGGAGTTTCCACGGGCATCCCCAAGCTTAGGCTCTTGCCACTCCTTGTTCCATAATCCATCAAATCTTTACCCAAAACTTGAAAACTTCACAACACAAAACTTAAAGTAGAAAATCTCATGAGCTCCGTTAGCGAAAGAAAACAAAAGACCACTTCAAGGTACTTTAATGAACTCATTATTTATTTATATTGGTGATAAACCTAATGTATTCCAACTTCTCTATGGTTTATAAACTATTTTACTAGCCATAGATTCATCAAAATAAGCAAACAACACACGAAAAACAGAATCTGTCAAAAATAGAACAGTCTGTAGTAATATGTAGCTAGCGCAAGATCTGGAACCCCAAAAATTCTAAAATAAATTGCTGAACGTGAGGAATTTATATATTAATCATCTTCAAAAAGAATTAACTAAATATCACTTTCGAAATAAAAATGACAGCAGTTCTCGTGAGCGCTAAAGTTTCTGTTTTTTACAGCAAGTTCAACAAGACTTTCCTCAAGTCTTCCCAACGGTTCTACTTGGCACAAACACTAATTAAACACAAAAAACCACAACAAAAACAGATTCTAAATAATTTATTTATTACTAAACAGGAGCAAAAATCAAGGAATAAAAATAAAATTGGGTTGCCTCCCAACAAGCGCTATCGTTTAACGCCCCTAGCTAGGCATAACAAGCAAGAATAGATCTAGGTATTGCCATGATAGTAAGATAGATTATTAAAACTCATTTCATATTCTCTATGTTCGGCATCAAGTTTTATTTGAGGCAAGAAAAAATAATCAAAATGGCTAAATTTAACGGGACAAACGTCCCCAAGATCAACCTTGGGAGGTATAGGTTCCTCCTTTGGTCCTTCATAATGCACAACCAATTCATCATTATAAGCATTCTTTTGACAGAACTTTGTGAGCCTATATTCAAGAGAATATCCTAGTTCATTATTTCAAATAGCCAAATCATCATTAAGTTTAGAAATTCTATCAACTAAAACATTGGTAGGAACCCTTTTTCTAAGATTTTCATTGAAAGCAACATAGTCTAGAGATTGAAAACGCATTATTTCTTCTTGATCAAAGAGGATAGCCTCTATGGGAGGACGGCAAGCGTCCACCCTATAATGCGCAAAGATTTCTTTGGCTTCTTTTATTATGAATCTAAACTCATGAGCCAAAAAGATAGTAGCAACACGCTTAACAGAAGAATGCTCAATATTAGAAAATTCCAGAAAAATCCTTTGTATGGAAGGATGCATGTGCATGAATCGTCTTTCAAGTTCAACTACAAGCATGGCAATAGCGTCTGCAAGACTACTAGTTCTGTGAAGGATAGAACTACCCATAGAAGGTAAAGCACCGGCACAAGTAAAGAAATCTTGAATAACTCCTTTTCCAATAATATTACCACTACCAACACGGATTTTTTTTGTATGAAAGATGGTAGGTTCTTTAGCAGGAGCATCAGAATTTTTCATGATAATATTATTGTCCATATTGACAATAATTTCCCCAATTTCTGACATAGAGGCAAAAGGTAAAGGACTTGACATAACGACAAGCAAACAAACTAACACACGAGCTAACAAAAAGCAAACGGGCAAAAAGAGGCAAATAGAGAGAGAGGGGGCGAATAAAACGGCAA
>NW_025225141.1:2449-11470 GCF_018294505.1 Triticum aestivum | reverse complement strand
GCTACCTCTTGAGCACTGCGTTGGATTTCCCTGAGGAGGAGAGGATGATGCAGCAAAGTAGCGTAAGTATTTCCCTCAGTTTTTGAGAACCAAGGTATCAATCCAGTAGGAGGCTACGTGCGAGTCCCTCGTACCTACACAAAAACAATAGCTCAACACAACCAACGCGCTTAGGGGTTGTCAATCCCTTCACGGTCACTTACGAAAGTGAAATCTGATAGAGATGCTAAATAATATTTTTGGTATTTTTGGTATAGACATGCAAAGTAAAAAGTAAAAGCAAAGTAAAAGCAAAGCAATAATTAAGTGATGGAGATTGATATGATGAGAAAGAGACCCGGGGGCCATAGGTTTCACTAGTGGCTTCTCTCAAGAGTATAAGTATTCTACGGTGGGTGAAAAAATTACTGTTGAGCAATTGATAGAATTGAGCATAGTTATGAGAATATCTAGGTATGATCATGTATATAGGCATCACGTCCGAGACAAGTAGACCAACTCCTTCCTGCATCTACTACTATTACTCCACTCATCGACCGCTATCCAGCATGCATCTAGAGTATTAAGTTAAAAACAGAGTAACGCCTTAAGCAAGATGACATGATGTAGAGGGATGGTTTCATGCAATATGATAAAACCCCCATCTTGTTATCCTCGATGGCAATGATACAATACGTGCCTTGCTGCCCCTTCTGTCACTGGGAAAGGACACCGCAAGATCAAACCCAAAGCTAAGCACTTCTCCCATGGCAAGAACAACCAATCTAGTAGGCCAAACCAAACTGATAATTCGAAGAGACTTGCAAAGATAACCAATCATACATAAAAGAATTCAGAGAAGATTCAAATATTATTCATAGATAGACTTGATCATAAACCCACAATTCATCGGTCTCAACAAACACACCGCAAAAAGAAGATTACATCGAAAAGATCTACACGAGAGATGGGGAGAACATTGTATCGAGATCCAAAAAGAGAGAAGAAGCCATCTAGCTACTAACTATGGACCCGTAGGTCTGAAGTAAACTACTCACACTTCATCGGAGGGGCTTGGATGATGATGTAGAAGCCCTCCGTGATCGATGCCCCCTCCGGCGGAGCTCTAGAACAAGCCCCAAGATGGGATCTCGTGGATACAGAAAGTTGCGGCGGTGGAATTAGGTTTTTGGCTCCGTCCCCGATCGTTTGGGGGTATGTGGATATATATAGGAGGAAGAAGTATGTCGGTGGAGCTTCGAGGGGACCACAAGGCAGGGGGGCGCGCCCTAGGGGGGGCGCCCTCCACCCTCGTGACCGCCTCGTGGCTTTCTTGACGGAGGGTCCAAGTCTCCTAGGTCTTATCTGATGAGAAAATCACGTTTCCGAAGGTTTCATTCCGTTTGGACTCCGTTTGATATTCTGTTTCTCCGAAACACTAAAATAGGCAAAAACAGCAATTCTGGGTTGGGCCTCCGGTTAATAAGTTAGTCCCGAAAATAATATAAAAGTGGAAAATAAAGCCCAATATAGTCCAAAACAGTAGATAATATAGCATGGAGCAATAAAAAATTATAGATACGTTGGAGACTTATCAAGCATCCCCAAGCTTAATTCCCGCTCGTCCTCGAGCAGGTAAATGATAAAAAGAGAATTTTTGATGCGGAGTGCTACTTGGCATAATTTTAAGGTAATTCTTCTTAATTGTGGTATGAATATTCAGATCCGAAAGATTCAATACAAAAGTTCATATTGACATAAAAATGATAATACTTCAAGCATACTAACTAAGCAATTATGTCTTCTCAAAATAACATGGCCAAAGAAAGTTCATCCCTACAAAATCATATAGTTTAGTCATGTTTCATTTTCGTCACACAAGAATGCTCTCATCATGCACAACCCCGATGACAAGCCAAGCAATTGTTTCATACTTTAGTAATCTCAAACCTATAAACTTTCACGCAATATATGAGCGCGAGCCATGGACATAGCACTATGGGTGGAACAGACTATAATGAGGGGGGATATGTGGAGAAGACAAAAAAGGAGAAAGTCTCACATCAACGAGGCTAATCAATGGGCTATGGAGATGCCCATCGATTGATGTTAATGCAATGAGTAGGGATTGCCATGCAACAGATGCACTAGAGCTATAAATGTATGAAAGCTCAACAAAAAAAACTAGTGGGTGTGCATCCAACTTGCTTGCTCACAAAGACCTAGGGCACTTGAGGAGGCCCATTGTTGGAATATACAAGCCAAGTTCTATAATCAAAAATTCCCACTAGTATATGAAAGTGATAACATGAGAGACTCTCTACTATGAAGATCATGGTTCTACTTTGAAGCACAAGTGTGGTAAAAGGATAGTAACATTGTCCCTTCTCTCTTTTTCCCTCATTTTTTGGGCCTTTTCTTTTTTATGGCCTTTCTCTTTTTTTGGGCCTCTCTCTTTTTTATGGCCTCTTTTTTTATTCCTCACTTGGGACAATTCTCTAATAATGATGATCATCACACTTCTGTTTATTTACAACTCAATGATTACAACTCGGTACTAGAATAAATATGACTCTATATCAATGCCTTCGGCGGTGTGCCGGAATACGCAATGAACCAAGAGTGACATGTATGAAAGAATTATGAACGGTGGCTTTGCCACAAATACTATGTCAACTACATGATCATGCTAAGCAATATGACAATGACGAATGTGTCATGAACGGAATGATGGAAAGTTGCATGGCAATATATCTCGGAATGGCTATGGAAATGCCATAATAGGTATGTATGGTGGCTGTTTTGAGGAAGATATAAGGAGGTTTATGTGTGAAAGAGCGTATCATATCACGGGGTTTGGATGCACCGGCGAAGTTTGCGCCAACTCTCAATGTGAGAAAGGGCAATGCACGGTACCGAAGAGGCTAGCAAGGATGGAAGGGTGAGAGTGCGTATAATCCATGGACTCAACATTAGTCATAAAGAACTCACATACTTATTGAAAAAATCTACAAGTCATCAAAAACCTCGGCACTATCGCATGCTCCTAGGGGGATAGATTGGTAGGAAAAGACCATCGCTCGTCCCCGACCGCCACTCATAAGGAAGACAATCAAATAACACCTCATGTTTCAAATTTGTTGCATAACGTTTACCATACGTGCATGCTATGGGACTTGCAAACTTCAACACAAGTATTCCTCAATTTCACAACTACTCAACTAGCATGGATTTGATATTATTACCTCCATATCTCAAAACAATCATCAAACATCAAACTTTTCTTAGTATTCAACACACTCATACAAAAGTTTTATTATTAATCTTGCATACCAAGCATATTAGGATTTTAAGAAAATTACCATGCTACTAAGACTCTCAAAATAATCTAAGTGAAGCATGAGAGATCAATAGTTTCTATAAAACAAATCCACCACTGTGCTCTAAAAGATATAAGTGAAGCACTAAAGCAAAACTATAAAGCTCAAAAGATATAAGTGAAGCACATAGAGTATTCTATCAAATTCCAAATCATGTATGGCTCTCTCAAAAGGTGTGTACAGCAAGGATGATTGTGGTAGACTAACAAACAAATACTCAAATCATAAAAGACGCTCCAAGCAAAACACATATCATATGGTGAATAAAAATATAGCTCCAAGTAAAGTTACCGATAGAAGTAGACGAAAGAGGGGATGCCTTCCGGGGCATCCCCAAGCTTTGGCTTTTAGGTGTCCTTAGATTATCTTGGAGTTTCCACGGGCATCCCCAAGCTTAGGCTCTTGCCACTCCTTGTTCCATAATCCATCAAATCTTTACCCAAAACTTGAAAACTTCACAACACAAAACTTAAAGTAGAAAATCTCATGAGCTCCGTTAGCGAAAGAAAACAAAAGACCACTTCAAGGTACTTTAATGAACTCATTATTTATTTATATTGGTGATAAACCTAATGTATTCCAACTTCTCTATGGTTTATAAACTATTTTACTAGCCATAGATTCATCAAAATAAGCAAACAACACACGAAAAACAGAATCTGTCAAAAATAGAACAGTCTGTAGTAATATGTAGCTAGCGCAAGATCTGGAACCCCAAAAATTCTAAAATAAATTGCTGGACGTGAGGAATTTATATATTAATCATCTTCAAAAAGAATTAACTAAATATCACTTTCGAAATAAAAATGACAGCAGTTCTCGTGAGCGCTAAAGTTTCTGTTTTTTACAGCAAGTTCAACAAGACTTTCCTCAAGTCTTCCCAACGGTTCTACTTGGCACAAACACTAATTAAACACAAAAAACCACAACCAAAACAGATTCTAAATAATTTATTTATTACTAAACAGGAGCAAAAATCAAGGAATAAAAATAAAATTGGGTTGCCTCCCAACAAGCGCTATCGTTTAACGCCCCTAGCTAGGCATAACAAGCAAGAATAGATCTAGGTATTGCCATGGTAGTAAGATAGATTATTAAAACTCATTTCATATTCTCTATGTTCGGCATCAAGTTTTATTTGAGGCAAGAAAAAATAATCAAAATGGCTAAATTTAACGGGACAAACGTCCCCAAGATCAACCTTGGGAGGTATAGGTTCCTCCTTTGGTCCTTCATAATGCACAACCAATTCATCATTATAAGCATTCTTTTGACAGAACTTTGTGAGCCTATATTCAAGAGAATATCCTAGTTCATTATTTCAAATAGCCAAATCATCATTAAGTTTAGAAATTCTATCAACTAAAACATTGGTAGGAACCCTTTTTCTAAGATTTTCATTGAAAGCAACATAGTCTAGAGATTGAAAACGCATTATTTCTTCTTGATCAAAGAGGATAGCCTCTATGGGAGGACGGCAAGCGTCCACCCTATAATGCGCAAAGATTTCTTTGGCTTCTTTTATTATGAATCTAAACTCATGAGCCAAAAAGATAGTAGCAACACGCTTAACAGAAGAATGCTCAATATTAGAAAATTCCAGAAAAATCCTTTGTATGGAAGGATGCATGTGCATGAATCGTCTTTCAAGTTCAACTACAAGCATGGCAATAGCGTCTGCAAGACTACTAGTTCTGTGAAGGATAGAACTACCCATAGAAGGTAAAGCACCGGCACAAGTAAAGAAATCTTGAATAACTCCTTTTCCAATAATATTACCACTACCAACACGGATTTTTTTTGTATGAAAGATGGTAGGTTCTTTAGCAGGAGCATCAGAATTTTTCATGATAATATTATTGTCCATATTGACAATAATTTCCCCAATTTCTGACATAGAGGCAAAAGGTAAAGGACTTGACATAACGACAAGCAAACAAACTAACACACGAGCTAACAAAAAGCAAACGGGCAAAAAGAGGCAAATAGAGAGAGAGGGGGCGAATAAAACGGCAAGGATGAAGTGGGGGAGAGGAAAGCGAGAGGCAAATGTCAAATAATGTAATGCGGGAGATAGGGATTGTGATGGGTACTTGGTATGTTGACTTTTGTGCAGACTCCCCGGCAACGGCGCCGGAAATTCTTCTTGCTACCTCTTGAGCACTGTGTTGGATTTCCCCGAAGAGGAGAGGATGATGCAGCAAAGTAGCGTAAGTATTTCCCTTAGTTTTTGAGAACCAAGGTATCAATCCAGTAGGAGGCTACGCGCGAGTCCCTCGTACCTACACAAAACAATAGCTCAACGCAACCAACGGGCTTAGGGGTTGTCAATCCCTTCACGGTCACTTACGAAAGTGAAATCTGATAGAGATGATAAATAATATTTTTGGTATTTTTGGTATAGAGATGCAAAGTAAAAAGTAAAAGCAAAGTAAAAGCAAAGCAATAATAAAGTGATGGAGATTGATATGATGAGAACGAGACCCGGGGGCCATAGGTTTCACTAGTGGCTTCTCTCAAGATCATAAGTATTCTACGGTGGGTGAACAAATTACTGTTGAGCAATTGACAGAATTGAGCGTAGTTATGAGAATATCTAGGTATGATCATGTATATAGGCATCACGTCCGAGACAAGTAGACCGACTCCTTCCTGCATCTACTACTATTACTCCACTCATCGACCGCTATCCAGCATGCATCTAGAGTATTAAGTTAAAAACAGAGTAACGCCTTAAGCAAGATGACATGATGTAGAGGGATAGTTTCATGCAATATGATAAAACCCCATCTTGTTATCCTCGTTGGCAACGATACAATACGTGCCTTGCTGCCCCTTCTGTCACTGGGAAAGGACACCGCAAGATCGAACCCAAAGCTAAGCACTTCTCCCATGGCAAGAACAACCAATCTAGTAGGCCAAACCAAACTGATAATTCAAAGAGACTTGCAAAGATAACCAATCATACATAAAAGAATTCAGAGAAGATTCAAATATTATTCATAGATAGACTTGATCATAAACCCACAATTCATCGGTCTCAACAAACACACCGCAAAAAGAAGATTACATCGAATAGATCTACACGAGAGTGGGGGAGAACATTGTATTGAGATCCAAAAAGAGAGAAGAAGCCATCTAGCTACTAACTATGGACCTGTAGGTCTGAAGTAAACTACTCACAGTTCATCGGAGGGGCTTGGATGATGATGTAGAAGCCCTCCGTGATCGATGCCCCCTCCAGCGGAGCTCCGGAACAGGCCCCAAGATGGGATCTCGTGGATACAGAAAGTTGCGGCGGTGGAATTAGGCTTTTGGCTCCGTCCTCGATCGTTTGGGGGTACGTGGATATATATAGGAGGAAGAAGTACGTTGGTGGAGCTTCGAGGGGCCGACAAGGCAGGGGGCGCGCCTTAGGGGGGGCGCCCTCCACCCTCGTGACCGCCTCGTGGCTTTCTTGATGGAGGGTCCAAGTCTCCTGGGTCTTATCTAATGAGAAAATCACGTTTCCGAAGGTTTCATTCCGTTTGGACTCCGTTTGATATTATGTTTCTCCGAAACACTGAAATAGGCAAAAAACAACAATTCTGGGCTGGGCCTCCGGTTAATAGGTTAGTCCCAAAAATAATATAAAAGTGGAAAATAAAGCCCAATATAGTCCAAAACAGTAGATAATATAGCATGGAGCAATCAAAAATTATAGATATGTTGGAGACGTATCATACACATAAAGCTTTTAAATCATTTATGAAAATGTAGCATATTATATACCGTTGGAAAGCTTATGAATAGGAGCAAATTTTTCATCAAGACAACCGTTACAAATTCGTTGCCTTTTGAGAGTAGTATTAAAAATGGAAAAAACAACATCAGTTTTTCCTTATTTTTAACATGTAATTGAAGGTTGGACGTCTCGCACTAGAGATCTCGAACTGCACCAAGAGGAGCACGTGAACTTCTTGCAACAAACCTTTTAGGCTTATAGTTTTGATTCATTTTATTCTTATCTGAAATTCATTCAGTGTAATAGTTGAACTTCCCGTTGTTTTCATGTCGTACTTCTGTGATGTATTTTTGTTTGTAATTTCTCACCCATTCATCTGTGTTACACAAATAATATACTATTTGAACAAATCTCCGGCCGAGGACTTTAACTTCTAGCAACAAAAAATTTAGATTTGTCTTTTTATTCATTTTTTCTCATATGAAACATACACCGTGTAGTACGTGAACTTCTGATTGTTATCACTTTTGAACTGCTCTCTGGTTTTCTTGTCCTAAATCCTAATACACTCGTCAAAATTGAGTATTTAAATCCTAGGTTTTTATAATCTCTGAACTTCTCTGCTTTTTTAATTTGAACTTCTTAGTTTTATTCTTTTGAAAATTTAAAAAAATGATTTTCATGTAAACATCGCACAATTTTTTTAAAATTAAACTTCATACTTTAATTTTGCAAAGAAACTTTGAAATTTTGGTTTTTTTGTATACATCAAACTACTCCTTTTTTTTAATTTGAAATTCTCGATTTTCATTTTGAAATCAAATTGCTCCAAAAAAAAAATCTTCAAATGCCCAAAACTATGCTACCCTTTAGCAACGAAAAAAATTGAATTTTTATAAACGTCAAAGCGCACTCTTCTTTTCAAATTTTGAACCTAGAGTTTTTTTAGTAAATGTCGAACTTCTTCGTTATTTCAAACCAAACTTCATTGTTTATTCGTTACTAACGAGAAAAGTTTGAGTTTTTGTAATAAATATCAAAGCACTCCTTTTTTGAAATTGAACTTTTTGGTTTATTATTTACTAACAAGGAAAATCTGGGTTCTTCGTATACATTTAAATATTCTATTTTTTAAAATTGAACTTCTTGGTTTTTTGCTTTGGACTTCTTGATGTTATTCATTTCTAATGGGAAAAAATTCTAGTTTTGTAATAAACATCGTACAACTTCTTGGTTACTAAGCTTCTTGGTTTATTCGGTAGCAACAGGAAAATTAGAGTTTTTTGTAATAAATATTGAACTGCCTCATTTTTTGAAATTGAACTTCTTGGTTTATTATTTAGTAACGAGGAACATCTGAGTTTTTCATATACATTTAACTATTCTCTTTTTTTGCAATTTAACTTGTTGGTTTTTTCAATTTGGACTTCTTGATTTTGTTTCTTTTTAGTAACCAAGAAGATCATATGTTTGTATCCACGCAATCTTAATTGAGCTTCCAGATTTTTGTAGGAACAGGCGAAATTTGTTTTTGATGACTTCTCTAAAGTGCTCGATGGTTGTCTGTAGTAGAAAAACTCAGGGAAAAAATAGCCGCGAGAAGAAATGTTGATGTTGCTGCACCTTCAGTAGACTACATGGCACAAGATGATGTCGAATTGAAGGAGTACCCAACGAAAATAAAGGGGAACAACTGGTCTTTTTCATTTAGCTCCAGCAGCAAACAGACCCCCACCCAAAATAAACAAACATGCTCCAAAACAAAATAAAGGTGAACGACTGGTCTTTTTCATTTAGCTAAAATAAGAATAATAATTTAGAAGTGCAATCTTTTTTTGATGGATCTGTATGTAGTGCTTAAACACACTTGTGCGCGCACATGGGAGAGAGAGAAAAAGAGGTATGCAATCTTTTTTGTGTGTAGTAATACATGAACTT
>NW_025225141.1:1187-2439 GCF_018294505.1 Triticum aestivum | reverse complement strand
TTCATACATATTGTCTCTCGTCAACATGCACATACTTTTTAAACCAAAATTAGAACATAGAATAAGAAGAAACAGGGCATGAACTAGCATGAACACACCTAGTCAGTTTTCGGTCAAGGATCTGGCACAAAGAACCGGCGCCTTTCGACTCCCAGATGCAGCAACCACAAACAAAATCAATTTTCATTCATTCATCCATCACTATCAAACCATTTTTCACAATACATCATAAAAGTGTAGTTCATCACCATCATTGCATTTTTCCATAAGTTTTCACATAATGTTGTCGTCCATTCTGCAGAAGTAGAAGAACAAATTCACATTAAGTTTTATATGCAAATACAAACAAGTTCGGACCTAGCACAGCTAAATCTTGCCAAAGATAGAGAATGTTTTTCTCATCTATGATATTTTTCGCTTCTGTTAGGCATCTTACCCGCGTGAGTGTGTTTCATAGTACAATTTTTGCCTTGCCTAACTTTCAGTTGCATAGCATGGCAGTCATCATTGACCATATCTCTGAATAAATTGGGTGCAAAATACGGACAGTATGGAATCGAAAGTACGAGCCTGCAAGAAGATGAACCTGGGCCTTGTCGGGGCGCTCAAGCAGTGGGACCTGGGCTGCTGAGGGAGTGAACATCTTGGTGCTGCCGAGGGAGTGAAAGTACAAGCCTGCAAGAAGATGAACCTGCAGCTGAGGTAGTTGGGCCCGCCTTAGAGCATGACGGCGTCGCGGGTGGCGAGCGCTGAGATGTTAGCGCACGACATGGTGGCGTCACAGGTCGCATGCACCTTGGCGTGGATGTCCTCCACGAGCTGTAGTGCCCGCGCCTACATCGTGGTGTTGGGTCCCATGGCCTGCTCCATGCCGCTGCCCTTGAGGTACACGGACACGTCGCAGCCCTGCAGGAAACATTCGTGGACGAAGATGCGGAGGAGGCCGACGGCGAGCATGACCTCTTGCCGGAGCGTCTCCTGCACGTTCTGGCCTTCGTGACTGTCGCCGTGCTGCTCTCCCCGGCGCTGTCCCTCCCTATGGATGGCGCTGCCTTCCACTTGCGATGAGCCCGTAGCTGGAGCGCATCGTACTATCCTCTAAACGTCTCAAAATTTAACTTTTACATGAAATTTGCCGAATCCTCAGAAACACATGCCTGCACTATTTCCATTTTTTGTGATGCCATAGTGCTGGCTCCACGGTCCCTGCAATTCAATCAGTCAACATTTAAGTTCAGTTAACAAGTCCCCT
>NW_025225141.1:0-1065 GCF_018294505.1 Triticum aestivum | reverse complement strand
TTCTTTATAACAATATATGAATGAATCATCGAATCAAAACTCAGAAAGGATTCTCTTTATGCAGATACAGACCCAATCGTTCATGGTTCTTTTTAAAAAATACTAAGTTGAACAGCAGAGAGGCATCCATACGAACAATATTGAATTGCAAACAATATTGTAGAAACAAACATGAGAGTTACCTGTCGCTTGAAGGAGTAGAGTTGATCCGGAAACAGTGGTTCACAGATTCAAGGATGAGACGACGGGAAGGTCGGTCAGAGGCGCCAGAGAAGTTCACGCGGGAGGGATGCCAAGCCAGGAGGTGCAGAGGCCAGAGTTGAGGAGCATGGTGTGTTGTACTACAAACGTTGCCAATGGCACAATGCTCCTGGGCGGTGGCTTCGGGGATCAGGGGCGCTGGTGCAGGGGGCCGGCGGGTCATGTGGAGAAGGGCGGCAGAGCTCGGGAGCAGTCCGACGGAGTTTGCTGGCGGGACAAGGCAATCAGGCGGTGGTGGAATCTGCGGCGCCGTGCGCGGGGTGCAGGTGGGCGGAGGCAGTTGGATCCGCGGCGGAGCGCGCGGGGCTGCGCCGGTGGTTGGTCGGGCATGGGGAGGATGAGCGGCAGCAGTGATGGAGGCGCGTGAGAGGTTGCCAGGGCCGGCGGCGGCGCGTGGGGATCTAGGGCAGGCGGCGACGCATCGGATCCACTGCCGGCGGCGGCGTGTGGGTATCGAGAGTAGGCGGCGGTCCGGTCGTTGGATCGGGGAGGTTGTCATGGTTGGTGGAGGGATCGGGGAAGGTGGTGGACCGGTGGGTCCTGATTTTTTATTTGTCGCTGACACTTCGGGAGTTCGGGAGGATCCGCTAGACGCATATATAGGTGGAAATAGTGTAGGGCGCCCCGTGATCCAAATAGTTATTCTAATTCTGAAATTAAAATAGTGTTACTCTATATATATAGGTGGGAGAGGGAGAGGGAAAGCAAGGGGCGCCCCAAGCAGGAGTAATTCTACTTGGGCACCCCCGACAAGTCGGCCTCCCCCCTTCCATAAGTGTCGGAGGGGGAAGGAAAGAGAGAGGG
>NW_025225140.1:48610-50198 GCF_018294505.1 Triticum aestivum | reverse complement strand
GTGTTAGGCAATTCACATCTTATATATACATGAAGACCACCTCTTATTCAATAATTTCTATATATGGTTAGGTACGCGTCGCCTGATCCATTCTCGGAGTAAAATTTTGCTCTAGTGATTTGGCTAGAACGGGCAAAAATTAAAAGTATACAAAAGGCGAGATCAGTTATTGCTCGAGCAACTATGGATGACATGCCAAATGTGTTCACCGGCGATGATGCTTTGTTGGCTGCCAGCGGCAAGGATGCAACCGTTTTGCACGTCGCATCCAATATACATATTCAAAGTTTCAGACCCAGCTCACAGTGTGGCTATTATCTCCTAGGAATTTAGAGTCATGATGCAGCAGTGGTACCTCGGAAGGACACCTTTCGGTATTCGGGGTCAATGTTGCAGGAGGATGGGGGTATTGATGAAGATGTGAACCATCGAATGAAAGTCGGATGGATGAAGTGGTGCCAAGCTTCTGGCATTCTCTGTGACAAGAGAGTGCCACAAAAGCTAAAAGGCAAGTTCTACAGGACGGCGGTTCGACCCGCAATGTTGTATGGCACGGAGTGTTGGCCGACTAAAAGGCGACATGTTCAACAGTTAGGTGTGGCGGAGATGCGTATATTGAGATGGATGTGTGGCCACACGAGGAAGGATCGAGTCCGGAATGATGATATACGAGATAGAGTTGGGGTAGCACCAATTGAGGAGAAGCTTGTCCAACATCATCTGAGATGGTTTGGGCATATTCAGCGCAGGCCTCCAGAAGCTCCAGTGCATAGCGGACGGCTAAAGCGTGCGGAGAATGTCAAGAGAGGGCGGGGTCAACTGAATTTGACATGGGAGGAGTCCGTTAAGAGAGACCTGAAGGATTGGAGTATCGACAAAGGGCTAGCTATGGACAGGGGTGCGTGGAAGCTTGCTATCCATGTGCCAGAGCCATGAGTTGGTTGCGAGATCTTATGGGTTTCACCTCTAGCCTACCCTAACTTGTTTGGGACTAAAGGCTTTGTTGTTTTTGTTGTTGTTGTTGTTGTTGTTGTTTTCTTGTTGTTGTTGTTGTTGTTCCATTGCAAGAAAAAATAATGTATTAATGCCAAAAATCTGAGTTTTGAAAGCGGCCCAACCTCTGATACTATACTATGCTTCTCTGTCCAGAAGCTATCAGAACTCACAACACAACAAACGGACATAACCACATACACGTTTAGAGGAAACGGATCTTTGTGCAACAATGGATGCTCATAGGCAGGAAATACCAAGAGAAGAGCACCACGAGAAACCAAAGAAAATAACAAAAAAAAGTATAACAACAAAGAAAGAAAACCGAAGAATAAATAAGAAAACCAAACAAAAAACAAAAGAAAATTTTGAAGTAAAACAAAGAGAAAATAAAAACTGGGGACAACAAAAAAACGAAGAAAAGGTAACAGAAGAAAAACTGGTGTGAAAAGAAAAGGAAACAAGTAAAACAAAATAATCAGAGAAAACCCGAGAAAAGATACACAAAAATGAAGAAATAAAAAACATAAAAACCAAGAAAAAAACAAAGGAAAGCGGATGTGAAACAAAGAAAAACAAAAAACCAAGAAAAATC
>NW_025225140.1:45293-47529 GCF_018294505.1 Triticum aestivum | reverse complement strand
GGTCCTTGCAGAAGGTTAAATAGCAACTTGATAATCACCGTTGTGGTTTTGCGTAGGTAAGAACGGTTCTTGCTAGTTGCTACCTCTTGAGCTTGCGTTGGTTTTTTCTTGAAGAGGAAAGGGTGATGTAACAAAGTAGAGTAAGTATTTCCCTCAGTTTTTGAGAACCAAGGTATCAATCCAGTAGGAGATAATGCACAAGTCACCGAATACCTTCACAAACAAACACCAACTTGCACCCAACGCGATAAAGGGGTTGTCAATCCCTTCATGGTTATTTGCAAAGTGAGATCTGATAGAGATGGATAAACCGCAAAGTAATATTTTAGGTATTTTTGGTTTATGGAACAAAAAGTAAAAGATTGCAAAGGAAGTAAATAGGAAACTAAAATTGTAGATCGAAAACTTATATGATGGAAATTAGACCCAGGGGCCATAGGTTTCACTAGAGGCTTCTCTCAAGATAGAAAATATTACGATGGGTGAACAAATTACTACCGAGCAATTGTTGATAGAAAAGCGCAAAGTTATGATGATATCTAAGGCAATGATCATGAATATATGCATCACGTCTGTATCAAGTAGACCGACTCTTGCCTACATCTACTACTATTACTCCACACATCTACCGACTCCTGCCTGCATCTAGAGTATTAAGTTCATAGAACAGAGTAATGCATTAAGTAAGATGACATGATGTAGCGGGATAAACTCAAGCAATATGATGAAAATCCCATCTTGTTATCATTAATGGCAATAATACAATACATGCCGGTTCCCCTTCTGCCATTGAGATCAAGCACCGTAAGATTGAACCCAAAGCTAAGCACTTCTCTCATTGCAAGAAAAACCAATCTAGTTGGCCAAACCAAATCGATAGTTCGAAGAGACTTGCAAAGATATCAAATCATGCATATAAGAATTCAGAGAAAATTTAAATAATATTCATAGATAAGCTGATCATAAATCCATAATTCATCGGATCTCGGCAAACACACCGCAAAAAGAGTATTACATCGAATAGATCTCCAAGAACATCAAGGAGAACATGGTATTGAGAATCAAAGAGAGAGAAGAAGCCATATAACTACTAGCTATGGACCCGTAGGTCTGTGGTAAACTACTCACGCTTCATCGGAGAAGCAATGGTGTTGATGTAGAAGCCCTCCGTGATCGAATCCCCCTTCGGTAGGATGCCGAAAAAGGCCCCTAGATGGGATCTCACGGGTACAGAAGGTTGTGGCGGTGGAAAAGTGTTTTTTGTGGCTCTCCTGGTTGGTCTTGGAATATTTGAGAATATATAGGTGAAAGAAATAGGCCGGTGGAGTCATGAGGAGCCCATAAGGGTGGGGGCGCGCCCTCCGTCCTTGTGGCTGCCTCGTGGCTTCCCTGATGTGTACTCCACGTCCTCTGGATGTCTTCTGGTCCAAGAAAAATCATCGCGAAAGTTTCATTCCGTTTGGACTCTATTTTGATATTCTTTTTCTGCCAAACTCTAAAACAAGGAAAAAATAGAATTGGCACTGGGCTCTAGGTTAATAGGTTAGTCGCAAAATAATATAAAGTAGCATAATAATGCATATAAAACATCCAAAATAGACAATATAATAGCATGGAACAATCAAAAATTATAGATACATTGGAGACGTATCAAGCATCCCCAAGCTTAATTCCTGCTCGTCCTCAAGTAGGTAAATGATAAAAACGGAATTTTTGATGTGGAATGCTACCTAACATATTTATCCATGTAATTTTCTCTATCGTGGCATGAATGTTTAGATCCGTATGATTCAAAACAAAAGTTTAATATTGACATAAAAACAATAATACTTCAAGCATACTAACAATATAATTATGTCTTCTCAAAATAACATGCCAAAGAAAGCTTATCCCTACAAAATCATATAGTCTGGCTATGCTCCATCTTTATCACACAAAATATTCAAATCATGCACAACCCCGATGACAAGCCAAGCAATTGTTTCATACTTTTGATGTTCTCAAACCTTTTCAACTTTCACGTAATACATGAGCGTGAGCCATGGACATAACACTATAGGTGGAGTAGAAGGTGGTTGTGGAGAAGACAAAAAGAGGGAGATAGTCTCACATCAACTAGGCGTATTAACGGGCTATGGAGATGCCCATCAATAGATATCAATGTGAGTGAGTAGGGATTGCCATGCAATGGATGAACTAGAGCTATAAGTTTATGAAAGCTCAAAAAGAAAATTAA
>NW_025225140.1:31415-42125 GCF_018294505.1 Triticum aestivum | reverse complement strand
GTCATGATTATTTGAAGTTCTATCAATTGCCCAGTAGTAATTCGTTTACCCACCGTTTGTTATTTTTCTTGACAGAAGCCACTAGTGGAACCTATGACCCCCGTGTCTCTTCTTTATTATATTTGCCTTTGCGATCTATTTTCCTTTGCTTTTATTTTCAAATCTATTAAACCAAAAATACATAAATACCTTGCTGCACTTTATTTTATTTGGTGTTCGATCTATCAATCTATTACAACTTCCTCACATCAGTTTACTAATTACTGGCCCCGTTACTTGAAAGGGATTGACAACCCCTTTAACACGTCGGGTTGCGAGTATTTGTTATTTGTGTGCATGTGCTGTTTATGTAGTGTTGATTGGTTCTCCTACTAGTTCGATAACCTTGGTCCCATCACTGAGGGAAATACCTACCGTCGTTATGCTACATCATCCCTTCCTCTTTGGGGAAATACCGACATAGTTCTAGCAGACATCAAAAGGAATTTCTGGCGCTGTTGCCGGGGAGACATCATCAACATCTACCAGGTTCCTAATCACAAATCTCATCTCCTTGCAATTTACATTATTTGTCATTTGCCTCTCGTTTTCCTCTCCCCCACTTCACAAAAATTTTGTCATTTTATTCGCCCTCTTTTTCGTTCGCTGTTTTCTTGCCGGATCTATCCGTGTTCTTGCTTTCTAGTCTTAATGGATAGTGTGACTACTCCTCCTTTATCACCAGATTTTGAAGTTTTATACTTCAAGCAACGACAAGGAGAAAATTTGAAAGATGATTGGTATAGGCTAATGGAATCCTATCGTGTTTGCAACCTAAAGGGAGATGCTAAGATTTTACTTCGAAATTTTTACATAGGATTCACTTTACATCATAGATAACTCTTAGATTTTGCCGCTAAAGGGAATTTTATCGAGCTTGATGCTAATGCTGCCTATGAAATTTTAGAAGGAATTCTGGGGGTTCCACCTCAAAAGAAGGGGTTTTATTTTACCCCAGAGGGAGTTCAAATGTTGGACAAACTTGGTATTTGCACAAACATATGGTTGAATTGCAAAAATATAACGAACCCCTTAAACATCTTAATGGTAGTATCAATCGCATGAATACCTTGATTACTCTCTGCAATAAGCGATTGGATATTTTAGATCTAAAGATGGTTTCTTTTCCTGAGAATCTAGGGAAGCACAAAGAGCCTCTCGGGTTTGAGAAAGCCCTTACAAAAGTTGCCAAAAATACCGATGACAAAACTTAGATCCGTGCTTTATGCCTAGCTAGGGGCGTAAAACAATAGTTCTTGTTGGGAGGCAATCCAATGAATAAGATTTATTTTTGTCTTTTGATTTCTGCTCTTGAGTGTTTGCACAATTATGCTACTATTATGATTGTGTTTTTTGTGATTTAATTAGTTTTTGTGCCAAGCAAATCCTTTAGGATCTTCTTGGGTGATAGTTGATTTGATCTTGCTGAAAAACAGAAACTTTTGTGCTCATGAAAATAATTCTCATTTTAACAAGAGCGTGATAAAATACCAATTCTTTTTGAAGAAGATTAATATACAAATTTCTCAGGTCGTACTAATTTTTCAAAAAAAATTGGAGTTACAGAAGTATTCGAAATATCCACATTGCTACAGACTGTTCTGTTTTTGACAGATTCTGTTTTCTTTGCGTTGTGTGCTTGTTTTGATGATTCTATGGTTTTCTTTGAAGAGTTTTTGCCATATAAAAGTTGGAATACAGTAGATATAATGCAAGAATAAAATATGAATGGATTGCAACAGTACTTATAGTAGTGATTTGCTTTCTTATACTAATGGATCTCACGAAGGTTTTCTTGAGTTTTGTGTGATTGAAGTTTTCATGTTTTGGGTGATGTTACGATGGATGAAGGAATAAGGATTAATGATACGTCTCCGTCGTATCTACTTTTCCAAACACGTTTGCCCTTGTTTTGGACTCTAACTTGCATGATTTAATGAAACTAACCCAGACTGACACTATTTTCAGCAGAATTACCATGGTGTTATTTATGTGCAGAAACAAACATTCTCGGAATGACCTGAAGCTTCACGGAGCAACTTTTCAGAAAATATGAAAAATACCTGCAAAAGATGAAGGCTAGGGGGCCCACCACCTATCCACGAGGGTGGGGGGCACGCCTGCCCCCCTACCTCGTGGGCCCCCTGTTGCCTCTCCGACTCCAACTCCAACTCCATATATTGTGTTTTGGGGAGAGAAAAAAATAGAGAGAAGAAATCATCGCGTTTTACGATACAAAGACGTCGCCAAGCCCTAAAACCTCTTGGGAGGGCTGATCTGGAGTCCGTTCGGGGCTCCGGAGAGAGGAATCCATCGCCATCGTCATCATCAACCATCCTCCATCACCAATTTCATGATGCTTACCACCGTGCGTGAGTAATTCCATCATAGGCTTGCTGGACGGTGATGGGTTGGATGAGATCTATCATGTAATCGAGTTAGTTTTGTTAGGGTTTGATCCCTAGTATCCACTATGTTCTGAGATTGATGTTGCTATGACTTTGCTATGCTTAATGCTTGTCACTAGGGCCCGAGTGCCATGATTTCAGATCTGAACCTATTATGTTTTCATCAATATATGAGTGTTCTTGATCTTATCTTGCAAGTCTATAGTCACGTATTATGTGTTATGATCCGTTAACCCCGAAGTGACAATAATCGGGATACTTATCGGTGATGACCGTAGTTTGAGAAGTTCATGTATTCACTATGTGTTAATGCTTTGTTCCCGTTCTCTATTAAAAGGAGGCCTTAATATCCCTTAGTTTCCGTAAGGACCCCGCTGCCACGGGAGGGAAGGACAAAAGATGTCATGCAAGTTCTTTTCCATAAGCACGTATGACTATGTTCGGAATACATGCCTACATTACATTGACGAACTGGAGCTAGTTCCGTGTCACCCTAGGTTATGATTGTTACATGATGAACCGCATCCGGCATAATTCTCCATCACCGATCCATTGCCTACGAGCTTTCCATATATTGTTCTTCGCTTATCTACTTTCCTGTTGCTATTGCTATCATCACTACAAAATACCAAAAACATTACTTTTACTACTGTTACCTTTTGCTACCGTTATCACTACGATCATATTACTTTGCTACTAAACACTTTGCTGCAGATATTAAGTTTCCAGGTGTGGTTTAATTGACAACTCAGCTGCTAATACTTGAGAGTATTCTTTGGCTCCCCTTGTGTCGAATCAATAAATTTGGGTTGAATACTTTACCCTCGAAAACTGTTGCGATCCCCTATACTTGTGGGTTATCAAGACTATTTTCTGGCGCCGTTGCCGAGGAGCATAGCTCTATTGTTTGAGTCACTTGGGATATATATCTGCTTATATGAAGAACTTGAGAGATCCAAAAACCAAGATCTATCCCTCAACTACGAGGGGAGGCAAGGAACTGCTATCTAGCTCTGCACTTGATTCACCTTCTATTTTGAGTAAGCTTGCGACACCTACACCAGCTTCTGCTATTCGTTCTGATATGTCGCATGTTATTGATGATGCTACTTCTACTATGCATGCTACTTATGATGAAACTACCTCTATGCATGATACCACTGTGCCACTTAGTGATTTTCTTGATGAACAACTTGCTAGGGCTAGAGAAATTGAAAATATTGAATCTGATGATACTGATGAAAGTGACGATGAAGAATCACTTGTTATTCCTAAGGGTTATGTTTTTGATCAAGAAGCTTCTTTAGCTATTTTAGCTTGCAAAAATAGAAATGAACTCAAAAGGTTATTAGCTAAATGGAGTAAGCAATCTCTAAATGCTAGAATGAAACCTGACCCTGCTTTTGCTACTTCACCTATCTTTGTTACTGATAAGGATTATGAGTTCTCTGTTGATCCTGATATAATTACTTTGGTTGAATCTGATCCTTTTCGTGGTTATGAATCTGAAACAGTTGTGGCACATCTTACTAAATTGAATGATATAGCCACCCTGTTCACTAAAGATGAAAGAACTCGTTACTTTTATATCCCTAAAATATTTCCATTCTCATTAAAGGGTGATGCTAAGATATGGTTTAATTCTCTTGATCCTGGTTGTGTACGTAGTCCCCAGGATATGATTTATTACTTCTCTGCTAAATATTTCCCTGCTCATAAGAAACAAGCTTCTTTAAGGGATACATATAATTTTGTGCGAATTGAAGAAGAGAGTCTCCCACAAGCTTGGGGGAGGCTTCTCCAATTACTTAATGCTTTGCCTGATCATCCTCTTAAGAAAAATGAAATACTTGATATCTTCTATAATGGACTAACCAATGCCTCCAGAGATTACCTGGATAGTTGTGCTGGTTCTGTTTTCAGGGAACGAACACCCGATGAAGCTGAAATTCTATTGAACAATATGTTGACAAATGAAAATAATTGGACGCCTCCGGAGCCAATTCCTGAGCCTATTCCTAAACCAACTCCGAAGAAGAGGGGTATTCTATTTCTCAGTCCCTAAGATATGCAAGAGGCAAAGAAATCTATGAAAGAAAAAGGTATTAAAGCTGAAGATGTTAAGAATCTACCTCCTATTGAAGAAATACACGGTCTTAATTTACCGCCTGTTGAAGAAACATATGATCTTAATCCTTTACCTATTGACGAAACTCATGGTCTTGATCACCCAACACTGGTAGTAAAGGTAAATTCTCTCTAAAGATATGATAAAGCTGAAATCCCATTTACTAAATTTGCTAGCCCATGCTTAGATGAGTTTGATAAATTTATGGCTAAGCAAGAAGACTTTAATGCTTATTTTGGTAGACAATTGAAATACAATTCAAATATGCTTGAACACTTGGGTGATTATATGGCCAATGTCAAAGGTGAACTTAAACTTATTAGTAAACATGCTCCTATGGTTACCACTCAAGTAGAACAAGTACTTAAAGCTCATTAAATGATTTGCTCAATGAATTGAATAGTAAAGATAATGATAATGCTGTTAGAGTGGCTACTAGAACCGGTAGAATGACTTAGGAACCTTTGTATCCCGAAGGCCACCCTAAGAGAATTGAGCAAGATTCTCAGAGAAATAATATAGATGCACCTAGTCCTTCTAAAAGGAAGAAAAAGAAAAATGATAGGACTTTGCATGCTCCTAGTGATCCTATTGTTGAAACACCTGAGAATCCAAATGATATTTCTATTTCTGATGCTGAAACTCAATCTGGTAATGAACCTGAAACTAGTGATAATGCTAATAATAATGTTCATGATGATGCTCAACCTACTAATGATAATGATATAGAAATTGAACCTGCTATTGATCTTTATAACCCACAATCAAAGAATCAACGTTATGATAAGAAAGACTTTGTTGCTAGGAAACATGGTAAATAAAGAGAGCCTTGGGTTCAGAAACCCATGCCTTTTCCTCCCAAATCATCCAAGAAAAAGGATGATGAGGATTTTGAGCGCTTTGCTGAAATGATTAGACCTATCTTTTTGTGTATGCGATTAACTGATATGCTCAAAACCAATCCTTATGCTAAGTACATGAAAGATATCATTACAAATAAAAGAAAGATACCGGAAGCTGAAATTTCCACCATGCTTGCTAATTATACTTTTAAGGGTGGAATACCAAAGACACTTGGAGATCCCGATGTACCCACTATACCATGCTCTATTAAAAGAAACTATGTTAAAACTGCTTTATGTGATCTTGGAGCCGGTGTTAGTGTTATGCCTCTATGTTTATATCATAGACTTGATTTGAATAAGTTGACACCTAATGAAATATCTTTGCAAATGGCTGATAAATCAACTACTATACCTATCGGTATTTGTGAGGATGTGCCTGTTGTAGTTGCAAACATTACTATTTTAACGGACTTTGTTATTCTTGATATTCCCGAGGACGATAGTATGTCTATTATTCTTGGAAGACCCTTTTTGAATACTGTAGGGGCTGTTATTGATTGCATTAAAGGCAATGTCACTTTTCATTTTAATGGTAATGAGCATATGGTACACTTTTCGAGGAAACAACCTCAAGTTCATAGTATCAAATCTATTGGAAAAATTCCATCGATTATATTTGGAGGTTTTGAATTTCCTCTTCCTACTGTCAAGAAGAAATATGATATTCTTATTATTGGGGATGTGCATATCCCCGTTGAGGTAACATAGAGTTATTCAAAATTTCTCCGGTTCCATGTTATTCGGAATGAGTTTGTTAACAAGACTTGATCAACCTTGTTAGTGGATTCCTTTTCATGATCATGAGATGGATGAAACTAGAAGGCACAACCTTCTGTACCCACTTTTACTTTCTGTTATTTATATTAAATAAAATAGAAATAAATATTTTTTTGCCTGTTATCTGATTATCCGTGCAATATAAAAATACCTCGAAAATAAAAGTTCTCCAAATGCCCTGAAATTTAAATATGTTTTTTCTAGAATATTTGAGAATATCTGGCACTGAGAACACAGCAGGGGGGTCAACCACCTGCCCACGAGGGTGGAGGGCGCGCCCTACCCCCTGGGCGCACCCCCTGCCTCGTGGGCCCATGGTGGCCCCCTCCACTCATTCTTTCACCCACACACTTCTTCTTCCTCCTACAAACACGAATAACCAGCTCAAGCACGAGTTCTAGCTCACTTTGCTGCCATTTTCGATCTCCTTGCTCAAAGCACCTCTCACAAAACTGCTTGGGGAGATTGTTCCTTGGTATGTGACTCCTCCATTGGTCCAATTAGTTTTTGTTCTAGTGCTTTATTTATTAAAAAAATTTGCTGCTTAGGTGACCCTGTTCTTGAGCTTGCATGTCAAATTTATATGGTTCCAAGTAGTTTTGATGCATGATATAGGCTCTAGGCACTTGTAGGAGTAGTTGCTATCAATATTATTGAGTTTGGTTTACTTTTATTTTGAAGTTACTAAAAAAATTCAGAATTCTTTTCAGAGGAAGAAAGATGCTTAGGAAAATGTTCCAGGGTGGTTCTTCAAGGAAGCAAGGACCCAGGCTTGCAATGCGTGATGCTGATGATGAGCCACCAAGAGACGCTCCAATGCGTCCTTGTGAATGGCCTTCTGAAAATTGTATGGATCAAGCAGGAATTAAAGAAGAATTCAACGCATATTTGCGTAACGCCAATCTTGTGAGCTACGAAGAAGAGAAGTGCAGTCAGTATCACAACCTCACCAGTACCTTTGTGAGGAGGTTTGAATTTTCAACTTCACGTAATTCGCCAACTGTCCTGTTTGATCTTTATGAAAATTCTTATACTATGTACTTAGAGGATTTTACCACTGCATGCAAACTTCCACAATGGGGTAGTATAAGGGATCCTCGCAAATCTGAATTTAGAGATTTTCTTGCTAGCATAACTGTGGGAGAATCTAGAGATATTACACAAGCTACCATAGGGAGCATTCACGTTCCTGCTATACATTACTTTGCTCTCTTCATAGGTAGATGCATTAATGGTAAAGATGAGACATGTCACATGTGTGTCCCTGACCTCAGTATTCTTAGGAGTGTTGTGTTAGGAGACCAATCTTATAATTTGGGAGCCATTGTTGCACGTAGGTTGCATCTTAATAGATTTAATGGAGATTTCTTTGGAGGAATTTATGCAACCCGCATAGCTAATTTTCTTGGTGTAGCCATACACGAAGATGATATTGAATTACCACCTGCTTACATAGACTTTAATGCTATGGTTCACCACCAGTTTGTTGAGAGGAATGAATCACCTCTCTAGTATCGACTAATCTTTGACAGACATCGTGCTGTCCATATTACTCCCCCTTCTCCTGCCTTCTTTGATTATCAGGCAAGAGGAAGATATACCATTACCAGAGAGGAGGCAGATGAGTACGAGAGGAGAGCGAAGGCCGCTCGTCGCCACGCTGCAGCTCAGCAGGCGATAGCCGCTGCATCTCAGTACGACCCCAACTACTATTATGGATATCTGCCAGGCCAGCCATGGCCATAGACCAACTTAGGCCAAAAGCCGAAGCTTGGGGGAGTACGTA
This sequence comes from Triticum aestivum, assembly GCF_018294505.1. Taxonomy (NCBI): domain Eukaryota; kingdom Viridiplantae; phylum Streptophyta; class Magnoliopsida; order Poales; family Poaceae; genus Triticum; species Triticum aestivum. Next base: position 34,082 of record NW_025225140.1, on the reverse strand, counting down.
TTTACCACTGACATTACATTTATGTTCACACACTCATTGCTAGATGTCGGTGCTCATACTTTTTCATTGTATCATCCATGCTAGTTTATTTTCCTTTTTATGCTTTCTTCTTGTGTGTTTAATAAACCTTAAGAAAAACCAAAAAAATAAATTAGTTGTAGCTTTTAATCAGTTTAATTTCCATGCTTGTAGTAGTAATTAAAAAGAAAACCCAAAAAGATTTCCTGTTCTTCTTTTGCTTGTTGGGAGCTTTCCCGTGTAAATAGTTTTATTTCTTTTCTTTTCTTTGGGGGTCGATAGGAGAAGACCATAATTAAATTGTTGAAGTGACTCTTATATGCATTATTGTTTATCTGACAAAAGAGCCCATATTGCCTTGTCTTCTCCTGTTTATTGAATGCCTACTGATTCCAGCTTAGTCCAATGCACGTGCACTATTATTATTATTCACATCATTCGATCGTGCAAGTGAAAGGCAATTATGATGATATATGATGGACTGGCTGAGATGAGAAAAGCTGGTATGAACTCGACCTCTTTTGTTTTTGTAAATATGATTAGTTCATCGTTCCTGATTCAGCCTATTATGAATAAACATGTTTGCAATGACAACTAGAGATCATAGTTTCTTGTGCCATGCTTGATTAGCTATGAGTTATAATGGTTTACCTTGCGTGCCAACATGCTATTGAGATAGTTATGATGTGGTATGATAGGGTGGTATCCTCCTCTGAATGATTTAAGTGACTTGACTTGGCGCATGTTCACACATGTAGTTGAAACAAAATCAACATAGCCTTCACGATATTTATGTTCATGGTGGATTATATCCTACTCATGCTTGCATTCGGTGTTGATTAATTTTAATGCATGTTCATGACTGTTGTCGCTCTCTAGCTGGTCGCTTCCTAGTATTTTGCTAGCCTTCACCTGTACTAAGCAGGAATACTGCTTGTGCATCCAATCCCTTAAACCCCAAAGTTATTCCACATGAGTTCACTATACCTACCTATATACGGTATCTACCTGCCGTTCCAAGTAAAATTGTATGTGCCAAACTCTAAACCTTCAAATAAATATCCTGTTTTGTATGCTCGAATAGCTCATGTATCAACTAGGGCTGTCTGAATATTCCATGTTAGGCGGGTTATTCTCAAGAGGAGTGGACTCCGCTCCTCACTCACGAGATAAATGGATGGTCACCAGGATGCCCAGTCCCATGCTTTATGCAAACTAAATCAAAATAATTGCAAACAAAACTCCCCCTGGGACTCTTGTTAGTAGGAGGCACTCGTTGTTTCGAGCAAGCCATGGATTGATGCTTGTTGGTGGAAGGGGGAGTATAAACTTTACCATTCTATTTAGGAACCGCCTATAATGTGTGTATCATGGAAGATATCGCCATCTCTTGGTTGTTATGTTGACAATGAAAGTATACCACTCAAAATATTATTCACCTCTGTTTGAAAACCGAGCTTTGGCACCTCTACAAATCCCTGCTTCCCTCTGCGAAGGGCCTATCTATTTACTTTTATACTGAGTCGTCATCCTCTTATTAAAAAGCACCAGTTGGAGAGCACCACTGTCATTTGCATTCATTACTGTTAATTTACATTGAGTATGACTTGACTGGATCTCTTTTACCATGAATTACAATGTCTAGTCAGTCCTTGGTCTTTAAAGGTGCTCTGCATTTATGTTTTGCGGTCTCAGAAAGGGCTAGCGAGATACCATCTTGTTATATCATATTATGATTGTTTTGAGAAAGTGTTGTCATCCGAGATTTATTATTATGGCTCGCTAGTTGATTAGGTTACTGATATGAGTAAACTTGAGACCTATGCGTTATTGTGAATGTGGTTAGTTATAATCTTTGCTGAAAACTTGAATGCTAGCTTTACATATTTACAACAACAAGAGCAAACAGAGTTTGTAAAAGTTTTTGTTTATCACTTTCAGTTTGTCAACTGAATTGCTTGAGGACAGGCAAAGGTTTAAGCTTGGGGGAGTTGATACGTCTCCAATGTATCTACTTTTCCAAACACTTTTGCCCTTGTTTTGGACTCTAACTTGCGTGATTTGAATGGAACTAACCCGGACTGACGTTGTTTTCAGCAGAATTACCATGGTGTTATTTATGTGCAGGAGCAAACGTTCTCGGAATGACCTGAAACTTCACGGAGCCACTTTTCAGAAAATATGAAAAATACCTGCAAAAGATGAAGGCCAGGTACCAAAACATAGGAGCCGGGCAAACCCAACTATTGACCCAAGACATGATTCAGAGCTGATGCATATAATGCTATAAGTTCGGGGTGCCGCACTGTCGAAAGTGTTCGGATTTCTCACGCCGTATTATGGGGTATGCTTAAGCCCCTAGCGTATTGGCCGTACCAGAGTGTACGGGTGCTAGATGTCATGAATGAACACACACACACACACACACACACACACACACACACACACACACACACACACACATATATATATATATATATATATATAGAAGAATGCGATAATAGTCTTAGTGCTATGCATTGTTTATTCAAAAAGGTGCGTTAAAGCAGAATGATACAAGTAGTGCGATAAGCAAAAAGCAGGACTATCTGACATGTCCCCTCCAAGGGCAAGCTGAGGAATAGTATTAAAGCAAGTATTTCACTCGTT
>NW_025225140.1:16926-30759 GCF_018294505.1 Triticum aestivum | reverse complement strand
CCGCATTAAATCTCGCAAATGCGGTTCGCCCGAGCAGTGCATGGTAGCCACTTCGGAACGGGACTATATCGAAGATTAACTCTTCGCTTCGGAAGTTATCCGGGGATCCAAAGACCACTTCCAGTGTGACTGAGCCTGTGCAATGGGCCTCTACAACTGGTATGACGCCTTTAAAGGTCGTTTTTGTGGGTTTGATCCTTGAGGGGTCTATACCCATTTTGCGCACTGTGTCCTGATAAAGCAGGTCCAGGCTGCTGCCGCCATCCATAAGGACTCGAGTGAGGTGAAATCCGTCAATGATTGGGTCTAGGACTAGTGCGGCGAATCCGCCATGACGGATACTAGTGGGGTGGTCCCTGCGATCGAAGGTGATCGGACAGGAGGACCATGGGTTGAACTTTGGGGCGACTGGCTCCAACGCATATACGTCCCTGAGCGCACGCTTCCGCTCCGCCTTGGGGATGTGGGTTGCGTATATCATGTTCACCGCCCGCACTTGTGGGGGGAACCTCTTCTGTCCTCCGGTGTTCGGCTGCCGGGGCTCCTCCTCGTCATCGCTATGTGACCCCTTATCTTTGTTTTCGGCATTTATCTTGCCGGCCTGCTTGAACACCCAACAATCCCTGTTGGTGTGGTTGGCTGGCTTGTCGGGGGTGCCGTGTATTTGACACGAGCGATTGAGTATATGGTCCAAACTGGATGGGCCCGGAGTGCTTCTTTTGAATGGCTTTTTTCCACTGACCGGGTTTAGAGCCTTTGAATCCGGCATTGACTACCGTATCCTCGGTATTGTCGCTGTTAATGTGGCGCTTATGTTTGTTGCGACGCGACCTGCCGTTGCCGTCCTTGGTATCCGAAGTACCATGGTTCTTTGATATGTTATTGCTGTGAGCCAACTAGCTGTCCTCTCCTGCACAAAAGCGGGTCATGAGTGTCGTGAGGGCTGCCATCGATTTCGGCTTTTCCTGAACAAGGTGCTGGGCGAGCCATTTGACGCGGATGTTGTGCTTAAAAGCTGCTAGGGCCTCTGCATCCGGACAGTCGATGATTTGATTTTTCTTTGTTAGGAACCGTGTCCAGAATTGCCTGGCCGATTCCTCTGGCTGCTAAATTTTGTGGCTCAAGTCATCGGCATCTGGTGGTCGCACATAAGTGTCCTGAAAGTTGTCGAGGAATGCGGCTTCCAGATCTTCCCAACAGCCAATGGACTCTGCTGGCAAGCTATTGAGCCAATGCTGAGCTGGTCCTTTGAGTTTGAGTGGGAGGTATTTGATGGCGTGTAGGTCATCACCGCGGTCCATGTGGTTGTGCAGGAGGAAATCCTCGATCCATACCGCAGGATCTGTTGTGTCGTCGTATGATTCTATATTTACAGGTTTGAAACCCTCTGGGACTTGATGATCCATTACTTCGTCTATGAAGCATAAGGGGTGTGCGGCGCCTCTGTACTGGGCTATATCGCGACACAGCTCAAATGAGTCTTGCCCGCTGTGTTCGGCCCGGCCGGACTTACTTTTACTGTATCCGGCGCGACGATTATCGTCTCGCATAGTGGCACGCCATCGTGATCCGTAGATCGATATTGCATGTTTTGCTTTGTCCTCCAATACGTCTCGTAGGTCTGGCATATTTCCCCATGCCTTTTTATTTGAATGGCATCGGGGTGTGGGCTGAGCTTTTGGCTGGAATGCCTCTCTGTCGCGGCCACGAGGTGGCCAATCAGCCGCGTCATACGCCGGGGATGTAGGTTTCGGTGCTTCCTCCTCCAGTCGGGGTAGCAACCTGCACTTTGGGTAACTCTTGGAGGGGCGTTCGAGTTTATATTCCTCGGTTGCCAGGACTTCAGTCCATCTGTCAGCTAGCAAATCTTGACCAGCTTGAAGCTGCTGCTGCTTTTTCTTAAGGCTATTTGCCGTGGCTATAAGCCGACGCTTGAAGTGCTCTTGTTCGACGGGATCCTCTGGCACGACGAATTCGTCATCGTCGAGGCTTGCCTCATCTTCGGAGGGAGGCATGTAATTATCATCCTCCGCCTCTCCATCTGCTGCTCTCTTAGGAGGGCTGGCTTCTCCATCCTCCTGCTCTAAATCTTGCTGGAGGGGATTGTTGTTGTCTTCGGCACTGTCCGGAGTGCTATTATCTCCGGTGCAGGTATCACCGCTTTTGCCTTGGCGGGACTTAGAGTGGCGCCGCTGACTCTGGCGCTTGGGTTGCTTATTGGAGGGGTCATCCTCCGCTGTCCCGTCGCCATTGCCTTCTTTGGGTGTGTCCACCATGTATATGTCGTATGATGAGGTGGCTGTCCAGTGCCCCATGGGCAGTGGTTCCTCTTCGCCTCCTGCATCGTCATCCATACCGTCGATGTCTTCGGAGTCGAAGTCGAGCATGTCGGTTAAGTCATCGACAGTGGCTACTAAGTGGGTGGTGGGTGGGCGACGAATTTCTTCATCATCCGCATCCCAATCCTGCCAGACATAGTTCGGCCAGGATTCTCCTGACAAGGAGAGAGACCTTAACGACTTCAGTATGTCGCCGAAGGGCGAATGCTGAAAGATATCTGCGAAGGTAAACTCCATGGTCGGCGCCCAGTCGGATTCAATAGACACGAGCGCAGGCGGTTTGGAGTCCGTGGCCGGAGAAGGATCCGGTAGTTCGACAACACGGCTCTCGTGAAAGGTAAGGTCAATCCTCGGCTCAATCGCCGCTGAGAGTATGGCCTCCATGGCGGGGTCTATCCACCCGCCCATGGATGGTGCAACTGGCTCCGAATTGAGCGTCGGAGCGGCTTCCGGTGCGCTCTCCTGAACACTGTCCGATGGTAGAGCTAAATCGTACTCATCGTGACCGCGTGGCGCACAAGGCAGGGGCTCGAATCCGTCGAAGATCAAGTCTCCGCGGATATCAACCGTGTAGTTTAAGCTTCCAAACCTGACCTGGTGGCCAGGGGCGTAACTTTTGATCTGCTCCAGATGGCCAAGCGATCTGGCCCGCAGTGCGAAGCCGCTGAACACAAAGATCTGTCCGGGGAGAAAAGTCTCACCCTGGACTACATCGCTATCGATGATCGTAGGAGCCATCAAGCCTAACAGCGATGACACAGAGGAACTCTCAATGAAAGCACCAATGTCGGTGTCAAAACCGACGGATCTCGGGTAGGGGTTCCCGAACTATGCATCTAAGGCGGGTGGTAACAGGAGGCAGGGGACACGATGTTTTACCTTGATGGAGGTAAAACCCTACGTCCTGCTTGATTTATTCTTGATGATATGAGTATTACAAGAGTTGATCTACCACAGGATCGGAGAGGCTAAACCCTAGAAGCTAGCCCATGGTATGATTGTATGTTGTCCTATGGACTAAAATCCTCCGGTTTATATAGACACTGGAGGGGGTTAGGGTTACACAAGGTCGGTTACAAAGAAGGAGATATCCATATCCGTACTGCCTAGCTTGCCTTCCACGCCAAGTAGAGTCTCATCCTGACACGAGACGAAGTCTTCAATCTTGTATCTTCATAGTCCAACAGTCCGGCCACAGGATATAGTCTGGCTGTCCGGAGACCCCCTAATCCAGGACTCCCTTAGGCCCACCACCTCTCCACGAGGGTGGGGGGCGCCTGCCCCCTACCTCATGGGCCCGCAGTTGCCTCTCCGACTCCAACTCCAACTCCGTATATTGTGTTTCAGGGAGAAAAAAACCAGAGAGAAGAAATCATCGCATTTTACAATACGGAGCCGCCGCCAAGCCCAAAAACCTCTCGGGAGGGCTGATCTGGAGTCCGTTCGGGGCTCCAAAGAGGGGAATCCGTCGCCATCATCATCATCAACCATCCTCCATCACCAATTTCATGATGCCCACCGCCGTACGTGAGTAATTCCATCGTAGGCTTGCTGGACGGTGATGGGTTGGATGGGATCTATCATGTAATCAAGTTAGTTTTGTTAGGATTTGATCCCTAGTGTCCACTATGTTATGAGATTGATGTTGCTATGACTTTGCTATGCTTAATGCTTGTCACTAGGGCCCGAGTGCCCTGACTTCATATCTGAACCTATTATGTTTTCATCAATATATGAGTGTTCTGGAGCCTATCTTGCAAGTCTATAGTCACCTATTATGTGTTATGATCCGTTAACCCCGAAGTGACAATAATCGGGATACTTACCAGTGATGATCGTAGTTTGAGGAGTTCATGTATTCACTATGTGTTAATGCTTTGTTCCGGTTCTCTATTAAAAGGAGGCCCTAATATCCCTTAGTTTCCGTAAGGACCCCGCTGCCACGGGAGGGTAGGACAAAAGATGTCATGCAAGTTCTTTTCCATAAGCACGTATGACTATGTTAGGAATACATGCCTACATTACATTGATGAACTGGAGCTAGTTCTGTGTCACCCTAGGTTATGACTGTTACATGATGAACCGCATCCGGCATAATTCTCCATCACCGATCCATTGCCCACGAGCTTTCCATATATTGTTCTTCGCTTATTTACTTTCCCATTGCTATTTCTATCATCACTACAAAATACCAAAAACATTACTTTTACTACTGTTACCATTTGCTACCCTTATCACTACTATCATATTACTTTGCTACTAAACACTTTGTTGCAGATATTAAGTTTTCAGGTGTGGTTGAATTGACAACTCAGCTGCTAATACTTGAGAGTATTCTTTGGCTCCCCTTGTGTCGAATCAATAAATTTGGGTTGGATACTTTACCCTCGAAAACTATTGCGATCCCCTATACTTGTGGGTTATCAATTAAGAAGAGCCTAAGTTTGGGGATGCCCATGGCATCCCAAGCTATTCTCCAAAAAGAAAACAACAAAAAATAAAACTATTCACACCACACAAAGAGAGAGTCTTGCTCTGTTTTACTATAAAAATGCTATTCAAAGATACTCCCTCCTTCCATCTATATAGGGCCTAATGCGCTTTTTGATGCTAACTTTGACCAAATATTAGAGCAATAATATATGACATGCAACGTACACAAAGCACACCATTAAATTCGTCTGTGAAAGGTTCTTTCAATGATATAATTTTCACATTGTGCACGTCATATATTATTAATCTTGTCAATAGTCAAAGGTGGTCTTAAAAAATGCATTACGCCCTATATAGATGGAAGGAGGGACTATGAATCCATGTTATGTACAATTAAATTTTTTCACTTTTTGTATGATGCATGTAACCTACTCATACCAACATTTTAGCGCATTCCAAATGTCTATACTACTGCTGCAATTCCAACTGAATTTGAATTCGTTTCTCTATTTCAATAAGAATCTACAATCATGATTGTTGCCAACTTCAACCATCATTCGTGTATTACCTTAATAACACACCACATGATTACTATAGAGATAGATATGAACTATGTGTACTACATGAACTCGAATTCTATTTTTTGAATACACTTGATGTTGATTCCAAATAATAGTACATTTGATGTACTAACTATATATTCATAATCTAAACCATGTTCCATACGTACACCGTGTTTATCACACATATTATAGTGCCCCGCCCCCTACATTATGACAAGTATTTAGACCTGAGCTGCAAAAGCCACACATTAGCCCAAATTATGATCAATGTTCTATATATTATACGTAGTACTAGCAAGGTGCCCATGCGTTCCACAGAACATCAACATGATCAAGGGGGGGCCTAATTTGCAAATATGGAGAGGGGTGTGGGTATCTTTTTTTCAAAATTACCATAGTTTCCTTCCTATCCGTCAGATATAAATCGGACGACCTATATTGCAGGATGGCAGGCACACCATCATCAACAACTCCGTTTTTTATAAGAGTAGAGATAAAATATATAATATGTAGTATAACATGTTCATAACCACACCATGTGTATCACCGTTATATATATTCACACATGCGTCGGTTTAAAACACTATGATAAATTCTTCAAATATATGAATTCTCTTTTTATAATGAAGTATGATCTCTATTCGTCCTTTACACCACACAATCCTCTTATCTTTGTAGCTAGCGCTAACTTTCTCTCGTGCTTGCACACGCCCGCATCCCTCTCACCCTCCATCAGCATTCTCTAGCTCCATCGCGCAAATTCATCTTTTCACTTTAGGTCGTTCACCCATGGTGTGTGTAGGCCCAACTCCTTCTTTACGACACACATCGATCGATATGCCTCTCTAGCTAGGTGTGCCTAGCACAAACACAAGCTTCCCCTCTTCTCTTATCACCGTCCATGCCACACTCCCACCACTCTTTTCATCGATCTCGTACTCGCACACTCCTTCCCCCTCGATATAGTATGACTCTCGCACCACCTCCTAGATTCATCCCTCTCTCTCTATCCTTCTCCCCGTGCCTCATTTGCTTCTAACACACACATGCATGTATACCGATCGATCTCCCAACATATACCTAGGTCGACTTCAACTATTCCCCCCCATCGATCGACATACCTCACAAGTTATGTCTCTCCTTTCTCTGACAAAGGACGATTGATCTTCCTATGTAGTTACGTCTAGTTAGCACAGCCATATCGTCCCCCTCATCATTCGTGCATGCCTCCTGACCTGTCTCTCACACACACGTGCACAGACAGGTAGCCATCCCCTCTCTTATTCATATTGCAGGCGTGCCCTCCGGTTGTCTAGCAAGCCTATCCCACCATTTGTTAGAAGCAACTCCACTACCACCCCCTCCAACACTCTAGCTCTATCTCTCTCCCAACCTTATTCCTCCCCTACACATATGCATGGATGCCGATCGATCTCCCTTAATACATGAGGTAGATCGATCTCCCTTAATACATGAGGTAGGCCTCTCTCCTCCTCCACACATATACCAGCCATTGTACCTCTATAGTTAATTAGGCCTCCCTCCCCCCACCACACAATGATAGTCGAGCGTTGTAGGTAGGTATCCATGCCACAGAGACAAACTGCACCTGTCCCCTCTCATGTTCCAGTAGGCCATCCACTCTATATCTCTGACTTGGGCACACACAAATTCGATGGCACTCTTTATCGACCGCGCGCGCGCACAGACACACATCATCCCTCTCTTCGATTCTATGGACACCTCAAGACGATGATACCTCCACTCTCTTCTCGTGGATTGCCCCCTCTATATATATGATATATCCAGGACTCTATTTCACACACATTGCATATGTTACATTTTTTGATTGACCCCCCCGCCCCAAAAAAACTCTCATGAACCCACACACTATATATCTCTATGTTTGTATCTCTCTCACACAACCCCACATAGGTGGTGTACGTATACAAGAAGAGAATAGGTGCACCATGCACGTACTCACGCTTCGTGCCCAGCCACACCCGCGCGGGTACATGGTGGAGCTCATTTCTGTACGAAATGGCAGCCCACGTGCTAATTTGAACGCGTGTAGCGATTGTTTACCTACGGAGGTCGTGTACCACGGGTGCACGAAACAAAGTTCGACTTGATGTGTTGGCGCATTATTTTTAAATAAAGTTATATCGCTCAATGGTACGTACATAGAATATAAAACGATTTCTATGGAGAAAAAGGTAGTCCGCTCCACTATATACAATGGAGCCTGCCTGCCTGGTTTGTCTCTCTTCAGAGTATCTCACACAAGGCTGCGGTGGCCTCTCTCTCTCTCACCGTTGGTCACTGATTTGGCCACATCCCGTCCGCCAGCGGAAAGGGAGGACGTGCATCGTTTCTTCGTTCGACACCGCCAAGGCAGCATGTCCCGATCTTCTGTACACTCCGTTCTCTCTGACCAAGCTCCGGCGCGGTAGGGCCTACGCCACCTGCTCGCTGCCCCAATATGGGCAGATTCCCCCGCCGCCGCTCACCTAGTTACATCCCGACGACCTCCAGGTATCCCCTCCGGCCTTGCTGCACTGCCCGTCTTCTCATGTCGCTGCATGTGGATCTTCCATAGTTCTTTGCCCAAAACGTAGCTCGTCCGGCGTACTTTCCATATTGCAATCTCGTCCTCACACCATTTTAGACAACCACAACCATGTTGTTATCTTCCCTTAGGACAAGGAATATGCTTATTTTTTGTCGTCGCATGTGTCATCAACTGTTATTGGCCAGTAATTGTTTCCTTTCTACCTCTTTTTTGCAAACAGGGCTATCCATTTCACCTTGTTGCTATTGCGACATTTTGGTGAACTGCACAAATCACTTTTTTCTTAAGAGTGTTTTGTGCAGTTGTACTAAAATGTCACACGGGCAACGTCTCTACATTTCAGTGCGACTGCACAAAGGGAGATTGGTTTTGCTCTATCCTCCTCATCCAACTCCAAGCCTAATCTTCTCCAACTAGTTAGTCTTAAGAGAGACTGCAAAGGTGACCGGCTTCTATTTGTGTGTTTATTGTTTCATCAGCAGTCCTCTATTATCGTAATCACACTTAATATCTTTGGAACAAGGACACTCAGCTGTATTTTAGTGGAACTGCACAAAATGATCAGAATGTTGCATGCTCCATACAACTACTTCTTTTCCCAACATGCCTTGTTGATTTAGACAGAGCTGGGGGGACGTTGCTGCCAATGAAAGCATGGATCAATTTTAATTTAACACCTACTCACAACTTTGTCTTCAGTTGTGATGTAAATATTTGCTCTGATCTGCTAATAATTGAGATGCATTAGCAAGTAAGTTAGTTTTTTATTGTTTCCGAAAGAGCATCGATGGCAATACACACGAAACAAAAGCTGAAAGCTCACACCATTGTACAATTTCATGTCGCTGGAAAATTATTTGTATAGTACGTCAATTATGTAAACAAATGCTAGAAGCTTGATAGCATTGCCAGAAGCCTCTTCGGCATCTGGGTCCTTGTGCCATGCACAAAGTTATACTCCTTCGTTCCTAAATATTTGTCTTTTTACAAATTTCAAATGGGCATATTTTAGAGTGTAGATTCACTCATTTTGCTTCGTATGTGTACTCCCTCCGTTCCTAAATATCTGTCTTTCTAGAGATTTCAGCAAGTGACTACATACGAAGCAAAATGAGTGAATATACACTCTAAAATATGTCTATATACATCCATATGTAGTAGTCCACTTGAATCTCTAAAAAGACAAATATTTGAGTAGTCACTCATTGAAATCTCTAGAAAGACAAATACTCCGGAGTATATTTAAGAACCGAGGGGGTAGTGCACAACCGCATGGGAGACTCAGCCCGGTCGTTGCGCCGCATTAATAGTGAGTAATGAGGAGTCAAATCATAATCCCCACCTTTCCCACTGTAAGTTGCTCGGAAGAAGCAACCATCAATACACTCTTCTTTCAACCCGCTCATACTACTCCATCCGTCACTGTTTATAGAGCGCGCTTCAGAAAAAGAAAAAATCTCTAGGACCAAGGCGACTAGCGATCGGCCTGAAAAATAGCATTGATAGTTATAGCACGACATCTATTACTAGAGGAAATAATGCATACACACATGCATGCAGTGCTTCCACCCCGGGTACACACATGCATGCACTTACTCCACTCCGTAGTACATCGAGAGAAAATTATGGACTTGATTGCGATTACCACGCCCTAATTAATTCAGCATTAAACCAAACGTGTCTAAAGTCTCTCTGGTGGTGGAAATGCATTGAGACAAATGCATCATAACGAAGCGCACCCTGTAAACTGTGACGTGGGGAGGAGTAGTATGAAGGTGCAAAACCAAGTACGCGTATGGCCAGTCGGTCAACGCACCTCCTCTTGGCATATCACTGACATGTGGGACCAAAGTGTGAGCAAACCAATCTCAATTGATGGCAAAATGGCCAACCCGCCGTTCCTTGAGAGAGACGAGGAGCGAGAGCACACAGACGGGCTCGCACGGAGGCCAAGATATATTCGAGCATGGTTGATCGATATCATCATTACATGTTGGGCTGCCGTTTTCCGCCCTTGTCCGAAATAAATGTGTACTTTATCAGAGATTAAAAAAATAAGAGTACAGACGCTCCACCATGCGGTTCTAGTAGCAGTACTACTCGTACTACTAAACCTTGCGCTTGGCTCTTCGCCTCTTCGTGAAGTCGAACAATGATGGTACTCCGCATGTTCGGTACTACAATGTATGCCTCTGGCAATCTGACACCGAATGAACTGATGCATGTCCACCGCCTGGGCGAGGGTAGGTTGCATTAGTCAAAAGGCGTAAGCGAGCTTCACCTTGTCCTGCAAGCTTCTCCTTGTTCTGCGAGTTGACGGGACACACCAAAAAGTAGTGCTAGTCCATACTCCCTCCTTTCCTGTTAATATGGCTTAATATTTTTTGCGGGTAAATGAGAGAGCTTTATTCATATATAAGCATTCTTAGGATGATCAGCCAAGACACTGGTCACTAGGAAGCGAGGTACCCCGCAAAAAAGAAGTAGGAAGCGAGGTGTTTCATCAAGCCAGCTCTCGGCCACATTCAAAGTGCAGCAAGCACGGTTCGCACAAAGATGTGCCGCAAGTTTTGTTGACCTGTTTACATGCTGAATAACAAAAAAGAGGAAATATTACCGAGCGCTCCTATTTGTAACATGATACGAGCCAGAATTAAGCGAGAATTGTGGCGAGTGTTCCATGCAATCAACTTCCATTAACACATGCGAGAACCCTCGAAGAGAACCAAATGTGTTGAAGATTGCTTTATCACATTTTAAAAATATAATAAGAGTGCAGACGCTCCTCCACCTGGTTCCTAGTACTAGTATAGTACATACCTCTATAGAATATAGTAGTAGTACTAGTACTAGTAAACTTTGCGCTTGGTTGTTCGCCTCTTCGGGAAGTCGAACAATAATAGTACTAGTATATTGTGTGCTTATGGCAATCTGACACCGAATTAACTGTTGCACAACCACCGCCTGAGCGAGGGAGAGCTTGCATTAGTCAAAAGTTTCTCCTTGTCCTGCGAGCCACCACGCGTAAGCTTCTCCCGTCCTGCAAGCTTCTCCTCGTTCGGCAAGTTGACGGGACACATCAAAATAATGCTAGTCCATACTGCCTCCTCCCTGGTTAATATGGCTTAATTTCAAACGAGATAAATAAATTGTCTGTCACTGTATATTTGTAAAAATACGGTCATTGGACTTCATAATACGCTCATTGCGCTCAATATATACATTTTCTAGTGTTTATACAGTCACTAGCTCATCCTGGCTGAGTATGTGTGTGCATGCACATGTAGGTTGAGCACTTGAGCGTGACCGTGTGTGTTCTGTCGTGTGCTCAAACATGCATGCATTAGGGCGTCGCGTGTGTTTTTGCATCCATGTGTTCATGTGACTGTTGCATACACGTAGGGGGAGTACATGTAGGGGCCACTAAAGGAGCAGTCAAATCACATAGTAAATTAGTTAGAAGAAGCAACCATCATTTCACGCTTCAATGACACGCACGCAATATAAAATGGTTGATATGGAGAGAAAAAGAAAACCACTATATATACACTAGTGATAACCCACAAGTATAGGGGATCAATTGTAGCCTCTTTCGATAAGTAAGAGTGTCGAACCCAACAAGGAGCTGAAGGTAGAACAAATATTCCCTCAAGTTCTATCGACCACCAATACAACTCTACGCACGCTTGACGTTCGCTTTACCCAGAACAAGTATGAAACTAGAAGTACTTTGTAGGTGTTTTTGGATAGGTTTTCAAGATAATAAAGAGCGTGTAAATAAAAAGTAGGGGCTATTTAGATAAAGACAAAACTAAGTTAGATTTAGTAAAGAGCTTTTTCTTACGAGAAAAGTTATTTGTCCCTAGGCAATCGATAACTAGACTGGTAATCATTATTGCAATTTTATTTGTGGGAGAGGCATAAGCTAACATACTTTCTCTACTTGGATCATATGAACTTATGATTGGAACTCTAGCAAGCATCCGCAACTACTAAAGATCATTAAGGTAAAACCCAACCATAGCATTAAAGTATCAAGTCCTCTTCATCCCATACGCAAACAACCTACTTACTTGGGTCTGTGCTTCTGTCACTCACGCCACCCACCATAAGCAAATCATGAACATATTGCAAACCCTGCAGCGGGATACCTCACGCTTGCGCGACACGAAGAGCACCATAGGACAGCATCAATAATAAAACATGCAACTCAAACCAATCACGATCATGAAATAACCCATAGGACAAAACAGATATACTCAAACATCATAGGATAGCCATACATCATTGGGAAATAATATATAGCATTGAGCACCGTGTTTAAGTAGAGATTACAACAGGTAAAAGAGGGGTTACACCGCTGCATAGAGGGGGGAAGAGTTGGTGATGATGGCGGTGAAGTTGTTGGTGAAGATTGCGGTGATGATGATGGCCCCTGGTGGCACTCCGTCGCCACCGGAAGCGAGGGGGAGAGAGCACCCCTCCTTATTCTTCTTCATTGACCTCCTCCCTAGATGGGAGAAGGGTTTCCCCTCTGGTCCTTGGTCTCCATGGTGTGGGAGGGGTGAGAGCCCCTCCAATATTGGATCTGTCTCTCTGTCTCTCTCTGTTTCTCCATTCTCAGATTCTGCCCTTTCACCGTTTCTTATATTCCCGGAGATACGTAACTCCGATTGGGCTGAAATTTTAACACGATCTCTATCCAGATATTAGCTTTCTTGCGGCGAAAGAAGGGCATCAACCGCCTTACGGGGTGGCCACGAGGGCCCAGGGTGCGCCTGCCCCCCTGGGGCGCGCCCCTGCCTCGTGGCCCCCTCGAGCATCATCTCGCGTGGATTTTTCTTCCCAAAAATCATATATATTCCAAAAAAATCTCCGTTAGTTTTATCCCGTGTCGACTCCGTTTGATATGGATATTCTGCGAAACAAAAAACATGCAACTAACAGGAACTGGCACTGGGCACTGGATCAATATGTTAGTCCCAAAAATAATATAAAAAGTTGCCAAAAGTATATAAAAGTCGTAGAATATTGGCATGGAGCAATCAAAAATTATAGATACGACGGAGACGTATCAGCATCCCCAAGCTTAATTCATGCTCGTCCTCGAGTAGGTAAATGATAAAAAAGGTAATTTTTGATGTGGAATGCTACCTAGCATAATCTTGATCACATATCTAATCATGGCATGAATATTAAGATACGAGTGATTCAAAGCAATAGTCTATCATTTGACATAAAACAATAATACTTCAAGCCTACTAATAAAGCAATCATGTCTTTTCAAAATAACATGGCCAAAGAAAGTTATCCCTGCAAAATCATATAGTCTGGCTATGCTCCATCTTCACCACACAAAATATTCACATCATGCACAACCCCGATGACAAACCAAGCAATTGGTTCGTACTTTTGACGCGCTTCAGCTTTTTCAACCCTCACGCAATACATGAGCGTGAGCCATGGACATAGCACTATTGGTGGAATAGAATATGATGGTGGAGGTTGTGTGGAGAAGACAAAAAGGGAGAAAGTCTCACATCGACGTGGCTAATCAACGGGCTATGGAGATGCCCATCAATTGATGGCAATGTGAGGAGTAGGGATTGCCATGCAACGGATGCACTAGTGCTATAAGTATATGAAAGCTCAAACTGAAACTAAGTGGATGTGTATCCAACTTGCTTGCTCATGAAGACCTCGAGCATTTGAGGAAGCCCATAATCGGAATATACAAGCCTAGTTCTATAATGAAAATTCCACTAGTATATGAAAGTGATAACTCAAGAGACTCTCTATATGAAGAACATGGTGCTACTTTGAAGCACAAGTGTGGTAAAAGGATAGTAACATTGCCCCCTTCTCTTTTTTGCGGGCTTGTTTGGCCCCCTTTTTTTATTTAGGCTTCTTTTGCCCCTCTTTTTTT
>NW_025225140.1:15620-16601 GCF_018294505.1 Triticum aestivum | reverse complement strand
TTTTTTTGCGGGCAATGCTATAATAATGATGATCATCACACTTTTATTTACTTACAACTCAATATTACAACTCGATACTAGAACAAAGATATGACTCTATATGAATGCCTCCGGCGATGTACCGGGATGTGCAATGATCTAGCGTAGCAATGACATCAAAAAACAGACAAGCCATGAAAACATCATGCTAGCTATCTTACGATCATGCAAAGCAATATGACAATGAATGCTCAAGTCATGTATATGATGATGCTGGAAGTTGCATGGCAATATATCTCGGAATGGCTGTGGAAATGCCATGATAGGTAGGTATGGTGGCTGTTTTGAGGAAGATATAATGAGGCTTATGTGTGATAGAGCTTATCGTATCACGGGGTTTGGATGCACCGGCGAAGTTTTCACCAACTCTGGAGGTGAGAAAGGGCAATGCACGGTACTGAAGGGGCTAGCAATGATGGAAGGGTGAGAATGCGTATAATCCATGGACTCACATTAGTCATAAAGAACTCATATACTTATTGAAAAAGTTTATTATCCCTCGAAGCAAAGTACTACTACGCATGCCCCTAGGGGGATAGATTGGTAGGAAAAGACCATCGCTCGTCCCCGACCGCCATTCATAAGAAAGACAATCGATAAATACTTCATGCTCCGACTTCGTTACATAACGGTTCACTATACGTGCATGCTACGGGAATCAAAAACCTCAACACAAGTATTTCTAATAATCCACAACTACCCACTAGCATGACTCTAATATCACCATCTTTATATCGCAAAACTATCGCAAGGAATCGAACATATCATATTCAGTGATCTACAAGTTTTATGTAGGATTTTATGACTAACCATGTGAATGACCAATTCCTGTCATCTCTCTAAATAGATATAAGTGAAGCAAGAGAGTTTAATTATTTCTACAAAAGATATGCCCGTGCTCTAACAAATATAAGTGAAGCAAAAGAGCATTCTACAAATGGC
>NW_025225140.1:6144-15290 GCF_018294505.1 Triticum aestivum | reverse complement strand
GTTTTCTATGTAAAGAGAAACATGCAATTCAAATTTCAAATGATATAAGTGAAGCACATGAAGCATTCTATAAAGCCATACTCAAAGAATATAAGTGAAGTGCAATGAGAATTATATAAATCAACCAAGGACTACCTCATACCAGCATGGTGCATAAAATAAAAGTGAAAACTAAATGCAAAAGATGCTACAAGATTTGCACATATCGCATGAACGAAACGAATCCGAAATCATACCGGTACTTGTTGAAGAAAGAGAGGATGCCTTCCGGGGCATCCCCAAGCTTAGACGGTTGAGTCTCCTTGAATATTTACTTGGGGTGCCTCGGGCATCCCCAAGCTTTAGCTCTTGCCTCTCTTCCTTCTTCTCACATCGAGACCTTCTCAATCATCGAACACTTCATCCACACAAAACTTCAACAGAAAACTCGGTAAGATCCGTTAGTATAATAAAGCAAATCACTACTCTAAGTACTATTGAAAACCAATTCATATTTTGTTTTTGCATTGTTTCTACTATAATATAACTTTTTCATGGCTTAATCCACTGATATAAATCGATAGTTTCATCAGAACAAGCAAACTATGCATCAAAAACAAAATCTGTCTAAAACAGAACAGTCCGTAATAATCTGAACATTAACCATACTCCTGATACTTGAAAATTCTACCAAAATTAGTAAAAATAAACAATTATTATATAAAGACAGTGCAAAAAGAATCAGAACCATTTGACGTTCCAGTAAAAAAATGTAAAATTGCGCACTACAGCCAAAGTTTCTGTCCTGCACCGTACAAACCAACAAGCATTGTAAACATCCTAAAGGCAAACCTTGGCACATTATTTTTATAATACAATGGAATTGTACAAGGGGATAATTATTTTTGTTGAAATGTTTCTGTAATCAAGATTCACAAAGTTTCAGTGAGCATGAACAAAGTTCAAGGCTAGCTCCCACTTCAACAATGCTTGTCTTTCTCACTTTCGCTTTTCTTTTTAAAAAGTTTCGGGTTCCCCTCTTTATTTTTTGTTAGTTTTTAAACTATATAAAAGCACTCAATATAAATAAATGACTCTCTAAAACTTCCGGGTTGTCTCCCTGGCAGCGCTTTCTTTAAAGCCATTAAGCTAGGCATATAGTGCTCAAGTAGTGAATCCACCCGGATCCCAAGGTATATCAAAGCCAATTTTAATTAACAATGATTTGTAATTTAGTAGTGAGCACAAAGTAACATATATCATGTAACAAAAAAGTCTAACTCTCTTCCTATGCACCGGCATGTCATAAAATAACAATTCATGCACACATAGTAAAGGCCAATGCATAGTATAAATAGTTTCTTGCAATCTTATCGTATTGGAAACATAGAGAGGTGGAGACATAGTTCCTCTCTCATAATAATTGCAAGTAGGAGAAGAAAGCACATGCATATTATATCTACCAAAATCATCATGTGTAGTAGTAAAAGGTAACCCATCAATATAATCCTTAATAAGCACAAACTTCTCCGATATAGTGTAGTTTGGAGAATTCAAAAAGACAATAGGACTATCATGTGTGGGTGCAATAGCAACAATTTCATGTTTAACATAAGGAACTATAGCAAGTTCATCTCCATAAGAATAATTCATATTGGCATCTTGGCCACAAGCATAGCAAGCATCATCAAAAAGGGATATTTCAAAAGAATCAACGAGATCATAGCAATTATCATAGCATTCATCCTTCGGTAAGCATGAAGGGAAATTAAACAATGTATGAGTTGAAGAGTTACTCTCATTAGAAGGTGGGCATGGGTGATCAATCCGCTCTTCCTCCTCATCTTTTTATCCAATGAGCTCACAGTTTCATCAATTTCTTCTTCCATAGATTCCTGCAAAATATTATTCTCTTCTTGGACAGCGGAGACTTTCTCAATAAACACATCAATATCGGCATTGAATTCATAATTCTCATAGAAATATTTAAGGATAGCTAAATTTTCAGGTCTATAAACTGAATCATCAAAATTTTCACACTCTTTAAACAAAGATTCAATTTCATAAGCACCCATAAAAGCAACAAATTCTTCTATTTGTTCCACATCATAGTAATCATATATACCATTAGCATAAGAAGCCAAGGTTTTATCATCATTAAATTTGCATGAAAAGGGAAGGTGTGGAGCCGTCATCCTAGAGCAACAAGTAGAATCATATCTCAAGCAAAGTTGCCGAGCATACCAATGCAAGATATGAATTTGATCCCATAATAATTTCCCCTTTTGAGTCAAGAGATAATCCCTAAAGTATTCACGTTGATCCAACGTGTCTCCCATAACATAATTGAATGGGGTTTTCTCAGGATTATCAAAGTAGTACATAATATCTTTCACATAATGAGCATCGAGGGTTTTAGGAGGTTCCCCACCTCCATGAGTAGCAGGTACACATAATTTTTTTGGTATTTCGTGTTCCATATCCATGACTAAAGATGGAGAACAAGTTAGAACAACAAATAAAAATTACTTAGTGATAAAGCAAACAAGCACACACGAGAATATTCACCCCACGCTATGGCTCCCCGGCAACGGCGCCAAAAAAAGGTCTTCATAACCCACAAGTATAGGGGATCAATTGTAGCCTCTTTCGATAAGTAAGAGTGTCGAACCCAACAAGGAGCTAAAGGTAGAACAAATATTCCCTCAAGTTCTAACGACCACCGATACAACTCTACGCATGCTTGACGTTCACTTTACCAAGAACAAGTATGAAACTAGAAGTACTTTGTAGGTGTTTTTGGATAGGTTTGCAAGATAATAAAGAGCACGTAAATAAAAAGCAGGGGATGTTTAGATAAAGGCACAACTAAGTTAGTTTTAGTAAAGAGCCTTTTGTTACGAGAAAGTTATTTGTCCCTAGGCAATCGATAACTAGACCGGTAATCATTATTGCAATTTTATTTGAGGGAGAGGCATAAGCTAACATACTTTATCTACTTGGATCATATGAACTTATGATTGGAACTCTAGCAAGCATCCGCAACCACTAAAGATCATTAAGGTAAAACCCAACCATAGCATTAAAGTATCAAGTCCTCTTTATCCCATATGCAAACAACCTACTTACTCGGGTCTGTGCTTCTGTCACTCACGCCACCCACCATAAGCAAATCATGAACACATTGCAAACCCTACAGCGGGAATCACTCACGCTTGCGCGACACGGAGAGCACCATAGGACAGCACCAATAATAAAACATGCAACTCAAACCAATCACGATCATCAAATAACCCATAGGACAAAACAGATCTACTCAAACATCATAGGATAGACATACATCATTAGGAAATAATATATGCTGTTGAGCACCATGTTTAAGTAGATATTACAGTGGGTAAAAGAGGGGTTACACCGCTGCATTGAGGGGGGAAGAGTTGGTGATGATGGCGGTGAAGTTGTTGGTGAAGATTGCGGTGATGATGATGTCCCCCGGTGGCACTCCGGCGCCACCGGAAGAGAGGGGGAGAGAGAGCCCCCCTCCTTCTTCTTCTTCCTTGACCTCCTCCCTAGATGGGAGAAGGGTTTCCCCTCTGGTCCTTGGTCTCCATGGCGTGGGAGGGGCGAGAGCCCCTCCGAGATTGGATCTGTCTCTCTGTCTCTCTCTGCTTCTGTGTTTTCAGATTTTGCCCTTTCACCGTTTCTTATATTCCCGGAGATCCGTAACTCTGACTGGGCTGAAATTTTAACACGATCTCTATGTAGATATTAGCTTTCTTGTGGCGAACGAAGGGCATCAACCTCCTTACGGGGTGGCCACGAGGGCCCAGAGCGCCCCCTACCTCGTGGCCCCCTCGGGCATCGTCTCGCGTGGATTTTTCTCCCCAAAAATCATATATATTCCAAAAAAATCTCCGTCAGTTTTTATCCCGTTTGGACTCCGTTTGATATGGATATTCTACGAAACAAAAAACATGCAACAAACAGGAACTAGCACTGGCCACTGGATCAATATGTTAGTCCCAAAAATACTATAAAAAGTTGCCAAAAGTATATAAAAGTTGTAGAATATTAGCATGGAATAATCAAAAATTATAGATACGACGGAGACGTATCAACTAGCAGGAGCCTAAGCTACAAGCCTGCTTGCTTGGGTTGCTCTCTTCACAAGCATAGAACAACGGTGGCCACACCACTGGTCACATATCCGGCCTGATCCCACAGTTGGGGGAAGGGAACAATGTTCTGCGTAGATGCGGTCAACATCGGCGAGGGAGAAAATCCACAGTTGGTGCGTCCCAATCGGGGTGACTGCGGTATGGGCCGATGCCGCGTCCCAACCGCCCTTCTAGCTACAACCCGACGTCCCAGGTAGTCCATCTTCCTTTTGGAGCCGGCTTGCTCCACTGCGGCAGCTCCCCACGTAGCTCCATCTCCATGTCGATCTTCCTCCACTTCTACCGGCTTCTACTTGTGTGTAACATCCCAAATT
Organism: Triticum aestivum; assembly: GCF_018294505.1. Classification (NCBI taxonomy): domain Eukaryota; kingdom Viridiplantae; phylum Streptophyta; class Magnoliopsida; order Poales; family Poaceae; genus Triticum; species Triticum aestivum. The sequence goes on along the minus strand of NW_025225140.1, from coordinate 10,819 downwards.
TGCAATTTGGAATGTTATACACTAGATCATCATGCATAGCATATTTTCTTGCATTTTGGTCGATCCTAGAAATTTCACGCAACTCAAGGACCTTCGGAGAGAGTTGGAGATTTCGTTATTTTCATATTTGAGAGTTTTCTCAAATTTGAAAAGAGGATCATTTGATTTATTTATTTCATCTTCAATTATTTTTCCAAAAAAATGAGAGAGGGAATAATATGACTTTCCGAAAGTTAGGAAAAATGAAGATCTAATGAATAAATCAAATTTTGGTTTTGCCGGAGTTTTGTTTGCTTTTTATTTGGATAGGGAAAAATGCGCGTTTTCAAAAAATTGCATTTTAGGCCCGGAGAAAAGTTCATTTTGTTCGACTCATTTCTAGGAGTCGAGGAAAATTTACTTTAGATTTTTCAGAGTTCGTTCAGATAGTTTTTCTTTTGTTTTTCTGCGCGCGAAACCGATTTAAAAAAAAGGAGCAGCTCCCGCGCGCCAGGCCAGCCGGGCCAAGGCCCAGCCAGTCGCCACCGCCCCTAGCCCCTCGCGCGAAGCCGAGTCCCAGCGGGACTCTAGGCCGCCGGCCCCCCCTTTGCCCCTTGGCCAAGTCACACCCCTCCTAGTATATATACTCAGCCCCCCCTCTCTTTTCCTCCACCACCCAAGCCCGCCGCCGCCTTAAGCCGCCGCCGTCGCCTTAAGCCGCCGCCGCCGCCCTAAGCCGCCGCCCGGAGCCCCGCCTCCCGAGGTAGCCGCGCCGCCTCTTCTTTTCCTCGGTTCGGTTTTTCTTAAAAGAACCGTTCCGTTTCTTTCCCGTTTTCTTTCCGGTTTTTCTTTTCGGTTTCTTTTCCGAAAACCCTAGATCGGTTTTCGTTCTTCTTTCGGACCGTTCGTCTCAATGAACGTGATCACCGATTATTCCCGGTTAACAAATGTCCGTTCGTTTAACCGTTCGTCTCTTTCTTTTCGTCGGATTTATTCCGCGATCGTGACCTCAGATCCGATCTTCGTTCTAGTCTTTCTTCTCGCTCGTTTATCGGAATTAGGTGATTCAAGCGTCTGGAGTTTCGTTTCGAAACAGTCGTTCCGTCTAATCAACTTGAACAAGCCTTTGCTACAGTAAAATTGGACCTAGTTTCAACTTGCTAGAACCGAGTTGTTTTCTTCCGCCGTTTGTTTTTCTGTCGTCTGTTCGGTTCTTTCTTTCTTTGCAACCGGAGTTCTTAAGTTGAACTTTCTGGTTCGTTCTCTTGTTCGAGTTTTACCTGTGCATTAGATGAGTACTTATTGTGTGCTTGTTGTTTGTCTGCGATAGATCACCCGGATTGTGCCGCTTGTTACTTCGAAACCCTAGGACTCGCGGATTCTCAGCAAGGCAAGTAACACTTTGATCATACCTTTTCTACAACCCAGTTTTATTGCATTAGATCAATCCTCTCACATTGCATGATTAGGATCTAATTAAATTGTGGGATGGGAGGTAGATGAGGTAGTACCTATCACCTGTATTATTATGAAACCTTTGGGAGTTACTTCTATGTTTGCTTATTATGCCATGCTATGCTAGTAGACGTGGATTGGGTGAGTGATATCCATGACAGATGTGAGTTTGTTAATTTTAATGGTTTACCTAAGGTGGCAACTTAAACACACATCTGGGTGGATTGAGGCACCTGATGTCTATCAGGACTTGCCTGTTTTTATTTCGGACCGCCACCCAGGCTCAAAGGGATCATAAGATCATTCATGCTAGTAAACTTCCGTGTGTAGCCACAAGCCATTATGGGCTCTGGCATAGTTGACTAAGTCGTGCAAACTCTTACAGGGTAGACTAGCAGATGTAGGGGAAAGTAGGTGTACCGGTCTATCCATCGTAAGGTGCTAGCGCTTCTGAAAGACTGTGTCTCGGTCATCCGTCTTCTCAAACACCATGTAGTGAGAGAAACCAAACGGAGGCGATCGAGTCTTGTGGGGAAAAGTGCACAAACCTCTGCAGAGTGTAACAAACTAATCATGATAGCCGTGTCCCCGATTATGGACAACTTGAGTATCTAGTACTTGAATATCATGTGAATCTCAACATGTTACTCTAATTAATATTAATGGGTTTTAATTACTTAATAGGGATCGGAATGCTGTCAACCATTCTTGATGTTTAACAACTACCATGATAGTTAAATAAATTTATTCCTTTGCAGTAGGGAAAAACTGGCTTTACGCAAAACTGTAACCATAGAGCTTTCCACCAGCCATATATGCATATAGTATAGATGTTTCATTCCATTACTCTCTATGTGTTACATTGCCAGCATATTTCATGTGCTGACCCGTTTTCGGGATGCAACTTCTCATGTTGCAGACTTTTCAGACGACGAGTAAGGTGCTTTTTAGGTCGTGGTTCTATACTCAGTGATGCCGTTGGAGTTGATGGACCCATTTATCTTCCGAGTCTTCTGCTGTTATCGTTATCAGATGGCCTTAAGCCATATTTATTGTAATAAGTTCTCTTTGAGACAACGATGTAATAAGTGTGTGATTGCCACTCTGCTATAAATCCTTCGATGTACTGTGTGGTGTCAGCATTACTGATCCAGGGATGACACCGGAGCACAGTAGACTTGATCCATTCGGGTCGGGTCGCCACAGAGATGGTATCAGAGCACACGCTGACTGTAGGACCCGACCACTAAGTTAAAGCCATAGATCACCATTCTCTTCTCATTTTCTAACTCCTCATCTTTTCTACTCTTTTAGGATGACGAACGCGAAGGTTAAGTACGCTCAACCGGATGAAGGCACACCATTTGGATTTCACCTGAAGGAAGTCACCAAGTACCTGAACATTGGATTACCAAGCTTCACGGGAACCTTCAACGCCACTCTGCCTGAAGAGGAGCACTGGAAGATTCAAGCTCACGTTCCGAGAAGGACATTCGCACCAATCACGAAGCCCATAGATAGTGTTTTCAATGCACCAACCTGGAGTCTGGGAAGGAGCATGGAAGCTCATATCACCATGGGACGCATTGGAGAAGTTTATCAAGAAGACCTCAAGGACACTATCTACCAGATTTGCGGACGCCGAGATGAACAATGGGAGTTAGTCAGCACCAAGAAGGATAGATCCATTGCATCTTTCATCCAGGAGTTAAACCAGCACATTCGACGCCACGAGAACCAGATGTGCAATGATATGATAGAGTTGAAGAATGCAAAGGCAAGGATCATCGAGCTAGAAGGAGAACTGAAGTCTACACGCAAGGACTACATGGACGAGATCGTAGCTCTAGCGAAACACAATGGCGATCTTAAGCAGGAGATTGAAGAACTCAAGAGGAAGTTAGCATCCAAGGAGGAAGACGAGTACATCGCCTGTCCGGACAACTACATCATCATCAACGACATCGATTCGGATCCAAGTGAACCCGACTTTGAAGACGAAGCTGGAGCAGATATCATGGAGTCTTCCACCGGTTCAAATTTCTAGATGACCACCAGATAGTAGTAGTATTCCCCCATGTAAACACAATAGTTCGAGCACTTTTGTGATAGTTAGACCGTTTGTAAGCCCTTGTTTGATTGAATGAAGTGATTTTGTGTGCATTTGCTCATGTGCATTGGGGTAGTGTTTTTCTCTTTAGACCTCACTCTATTCCTAAATCTCGTCTCTTCTAAACCCTCAGATGCCTCCGAGACGTGACAATGGATTCCCACCGGAGCTCACTTAGTTGATCCAGCAGCAGAATCAATTGATGCAGGTGTTAGTCCAGAACCAGCAGAACAACAACAACAACCCACCACCACCACCACCACCACCACCTGTTGACCACTTAGCCCGTTTTCTTAGGCTGAATCCGCCGGTGTTTTCCAGTAGCACCGAGCCGATAGTAGCAGACGATTGGCTCCGCAAGATAGGAAGGGAGTTGACCACTGCAGGATGCACAGATGGTGAGAAAGTGAAGTTTACCGCACTCGTTCTTTTTGATACTGGTGCATCACATTCATACATATCAAGGGGATTTGTGGAAAAGTATAGCCTGCCCACTAGGATTCTTAAAACGCCTATGCTAGTAAGCTCGCCAGGAGCAGAGTACATGGCCAGACAAGGATGTTTCCAAGTACCATTAAGTATAGGAAGGCATGTTTTCCCAACGGATTTAATTATTCTGGAGTCCCAAGGTCTGGATGTGATTCTTGGTATGGATTGGCTGTCGATGTATGGAGGAAACATCGATTGCGCCAGTAAGACAATTTTGCTTACCACACCAGAAGGAAGAAGGATCAAGTATGTATCCCGGCATGTGCCAAACAGGACACAAGTAAACTGCCTAACAGGAGTTGTGCAAGAAGAAGTACCAGTGGTAAAGGATTTTCCTGATGTATTTCCTGAGGAATTACCAGGCATGCCACCGAATAGAGACATTGAGTTTTTGATTGAGTTATTGCCAGGTACAGGCCCAATATCGAAGCAACCGTACCAGATGCCAGCAAAGGATTTGGTGGAAATTAAGAATCAGATTAAGGAGTTATTGGATAAAGGTTACATTCGCCCAAGTTCTTCGCATTGGGGATCACCCGTACTTCTAGTGGAAAAGAAGGATGGATCATTAAGGATGGTTGTAGATTATCGGGGATTGAATGAAGTAACCATCAAGAACAAGTATCCACTGCCAATGATCAA
>NW_025225140.1:4581-5018 GCF_018294505.1 Triticum aestivum | reverse complement strand
CATTTGTGTTTGGTTTTGGAGAAACTAAGGGAACATCAGTTATACGCCAAATTCAGCAAATGTGAGTTTTGGTTGAAGGAAGTTGGATTCCTCGGACACGTAATATCCGGAGAAGGTATAGCAATTGACCCCACAAAGGTTGAGACCGTAACCGAATGGGAATCACCAACGACAGTTGGAGAGATTCGGAGTTTTCTTGGACTCGCAGGATACTACCGGAGGTTCATTGAGAACTTTTCAAAGATTGCAAAGCCTATGACTGAATTGTTGAAGAAGGATACTAAGTTCAATTGGACTGAGGAATGTGAGGCTAGTTTCCAGGAATTGAAGAAACGCTTGGTTACCTCACCAGTATTGATTTTGCCAGACCAGACCAAGGATTATGAGGTGTATTGCGACGCTTCATGTCGAGGACTTGGAGCAGTGCTTATGCAGGA
>NW_025225140.1:3834-4407 GCF_018294505.1 Triticum aestivum | reverse complement strand
AACTGAAGCCTCATGAGTTGAATTATGCCACGCATGATTTGGAGTTAGCAGCCGTAGTGCATGCATTGAAGACGTGGAGACATTTCCTCATTGGAAATCATTGTGAGGTGTACACGGATGACAAGAGTTTGAAGTACATTTTCACGCAGAAGGAGTTGAACCTCAGACAAAGGAGATGGTTGGAGCTCATCAAGGATTATGACATGAGATTGCATTACCATCCCGGCAAAGCTAATGTGGTAGCTGACGCATTGAGCCGTAAGAGCCATGTCAACACCCTAGTGACGGGAGAAGTACCAAAGGAGTTAGCAGAAAACCTTCGTGAGCTATGTTTGGAAATAGTTCCGAGAGGCTATGTAGCAACATTGGAGATTCAGTCAACATTGATGGATAAAATCAGAGAAGCTCAGAAATCTAACAAGGAGATTGCTGCTATAAAAGAGAAATTGAGCGAAGGAAAAGCAAAGGGATTTCATGAGGATGAGCACGGTACCTTATGGTTTGAGGACCGTGTTTATGTGCCCAATGACCCGGAGATCAGGAAGTTGATTTTGCACGAGGCACATGATTCAC
>NW_025225140.1:0-1220 GCF_018294505.1 Triticum aestivum | reverse complement strand
TCTTTTCCTCCACCACCCAAGCCCGCCGCCGCCTTAAGCCGCCGCCCGGAGCCCCGCCTCCCGAGGTAGCCGCGCCGCCTCTTCTTTTCCTCGGTTCGGTTTTTCTTAAAAGAACCGTTCCGTTTCTTTTCCGTTTTCTTTCTGGTTTTTCTTTTCGGTTTCTTTTCCGAAAGCCCTAGATCGGTTTTCGTTCTTCTTTCGGACCGTTCGTCTCAACAAACGTGATCACCGATTATTCCCGGTTAACGAACGTCCGTTCATTTAACCGTTCGTCTCTTTCTTTTCATCGGATTTATTCCGCGATCGTGATCTCAGATCCGATCTTCGTTCTAGTCTTTCTTCTCGCTCGTTTATCGGAATCAGGTGATTCAAGCGCCTGGAGTTTCGTTTCGAAACTGCCGTTCCGTCTAATCAACTTGAAAAAGCCTTTGCTACAGTAAAATTTGACCTAGTTTCAACTTGCTAGAACCGAGTTGTTTTCTTCCGCCATTTGTTTTTCCGTCGTCTGTTCGGTTCTTTCTTTCTTTGCAACCAGAGTTCTTAAGTTGAACTTTCTGGTTCGTTCTCTTGTTCGAGTTTTACCTGTGCATTAGATGAGTACTTATTGTGTGCTTGTTGTTTGTCTGCGATAGATCACCCGGATTGCGCCGCTTGTTACTTCGAAACCCTAGGACTCGCGGATTCTCAGCAAGGCAAGTAACACTTTGATCATACCTTTTCTACAACCCAGTTTTATTGCATTAGATCAATCCTCTCACATTGCATGATTAGGATCTAATTAAATTGTGGGATGGGAGGTAGATGAGGTAGTACCTATCACCTGTATTATTATGAAACCTTTGGGAGTTACTTCTACGTTTGCTTATTATGCCATGCTATGCTAGTAGACGTGGATTGGGTGAGTGATATCCATGACAGATGTGAGTTTGTTAATTTTAATGGTTTACCTAAGGTGGCAACTTAAACACACATCTGGGTGGATTGAGGCACCTGATGTCTATCAGGACTTGCCTGTTTTTATTTCGGACCGCCACCCAGGCTCAAAGGGATCATAAGATCATTCATGCTAGTAAACTTCCGTGTGCAGCCACAAGCCATTATGGGCTCTGGCATAGTTGACTAAGTCGTGCGAACTCTTACAGGGTAGACTAGCAGATGTAGGGGAAAGTAGGTGTACCGTCTATCCATCGTAAGGTGCTAGCACTTCTGAAAGACTGTGT